>NC_090247.1:10708553-10713553 GCF_037325665.1 Littorina saxatilis | reverse complement strand
CGATATCAGCATTCGCCTAAAAGGTTCATGCTTGATATCTTTTTTCTCGACATGTCTTGTTATCATTTGCTAACAGTCAGCATATTAGAAATAACTCATAGTACTGTAACCTCAGTCATGTGACTATAACAAGTTTGCTCTTTTACAATATCGTATCGTATAACTTAAACCTTTACTGGTCCTACCCCACAACATACCCTCCCCTAAAACTATATTTCCTCCTTTTGTTAGTTAAAAAAAAACGTCAAGCCCCTGATAGGCATAGGTTACCAGTGAGGACGTTGAATAGAATCAGTCAGCCAGTCAGCAATTTGGCAGACTTACGCACGCCATTTCTCACTAAGAAACTGTGTTTGTGTCTGAGTGCTAGTCAAAAGCTGCCAACCACTCGTGTTGTTTTGCTTCTGGCATGCCGATCAAGGCATTGAGAGGTAGACACTGATATGCTGCGGTCGATTTCGTCAGAATTACCATAAAAATAATTCTCTCACCTACAGAGGGCGTATATAGTAAGTTGTTCTGCTGAATAAAGTGAGAAACGAAATAAACATCACTCTGTTGCACTTAAAACTAAAATTCCATAAAACGCACCTACAGAGGGCGTATATAGTAAGTTGTTCTGCTGAATAAAGTGAGAAACGAAATAAACATCACTCTGTTGCACTTAAAACTAAAATTCCATAAAATGCAAGAAGCTTTACCTCGTAACGATGGCATTTTGGAGAGAGAACAAAAAACAACAACACTGTTAAAGCCCATCTTTTCACTGTAATTTATCAAGCGATCAAAAATTGACTGTAAATCGATGAACACACCAATCATGACCCCCCCCCCCCCCCCTCTCCCGTCCAGACCTCCCCGGGGGAGGTTTGAGTAGCAGGCAGATAGTATGGTTGGCGGAGTGGCATTGAGGTGAGTTATGGTAGGCTGTTTGAGTCGTAAATCACGGCGCTTCACTGTGGCGGACAGTGGCTGCAGACGGCAATAGATAGGAAGATGGCTTTTCGATGTAGAGACTTTCTGCGCGTCATTGATGCCTCCTCAAGCCTGGGGTAATTCCGAAAGGTGCTAACAGTATTGGGTTTTGGAAGGGCTATAGAATGTCGATTTGATGGCAGAAGAGACAATACTAATAATAATAATAGAACATTTATATAGCGCTTCTCCACAGCTCGAAGCGCTTTACAATGGCTGCCAACAAATGGTGCCTTGCTGTGACCATATTTGGTTTCTCGTGCGTTGAGCTGTTATCGGGACTTGCTCTGTAGAAAAGTGATTTACAATTATTATTTATTATTATTATGCTGTTTGTTCTCGTTGATGGTACACTGCACACACGGATATCGTTTGGCGTCAGAAGTCAGAAAAGCGCCGTAACAGATTTCAAGCCGTTGAAATCTTAGCCATCATGACAGCATTATGAAGTGCCAAATTTCTTCACCACGAGGAAAAGGTGTGCCTAAAACGGCACAAAATGGACAAAACGTCAATGGCTATTTCAGCAAATTTGCCAAGGAAAATAAACCGACCACAATCACTGTGAATAGAAGGATTGGAATTATTCATATTGTTGCTTAGCTGAGACTGGGTGGAAGATTTTTCGCGGGGACTGAAATTGCCTTCAGGTTAGATGGTGACTGTCAGATAATCATCAGGGCTCCATGTTCCGTTTTGTTTGTTTTGAAAATGATCATGGCACAAAGTTCTATGTGGCCTTTTCAGAAAAGTATGATTTTTTGGGGGTCTGTTTTGACAATTATCATGGCACTAAGTTCTATGTTGCCTATTTAGACAATTATAATGTTCTGGTTTGTCTAATTTGACAATTATCATTGCACTAGTTCAACCAGAAAAGAAAGGTTATACCAATTATCCGCCATGCACACGGGGCAAAGTGTTCACATTGATCCAGACCATTCCGGTCTTTCAACCGCTGACAGTATAAGCTATCTTCGTGTCTTTGTCACTTTTAACTCTTGCATGACCGTAGACGATTGTATGGTGAATACAATCAGGACTGGGTGGCCGAGTGGTAACGCACTTGCGCTCGGAAGCGAGAGGTTGCGAGTTCGACCCTGGGTCAGGGCGTCAGCAATTTTCTCCCCCCTTTCCTAACCTAGGTGGTGGGTTCAAGTGCTAGTCTTTCGGATGAGACGAAAAACCGAGGTCCCTTCGTTGTACACTACATTGGGGTGTGCACGTTAAAGATCCCACGATTGACAAAAGGGTCTTTCCTGGCAAAATTGTATAGGCATAGATAAAAATGTCCACCAAAATACCCGTGTGACTTGGAATAATAGGCCGTGAAAAGTAGGATATGCGCCAAAATGGCTGCGATCTGCTGGCCGATGTGAATGCGTGATGTATTGTGTAAAAAAATTCCATCTCACACGGCATAAATAAATCCCTGCGCCTTGAATATGTACGTGCGCAATATAAATTGCATAAAATAAACTAAAAAAATAAAAATAAAAAATAAATCCCTGCGCTTAGAACTGTACCCACAGAATACGCGCGATATAAGCCTCATATTGAAATGACTTTACTAACGGTGCTGAATAAAATTGGCCACAGCAGTAAAAACGACCAATAGCAAGCAGGGGGTCAAAAAGCCAAAGTAATTTTCATCGCAAAGTTCTCAGCGTATAGTTGTCAACAATTGGTTGGTCGACTGAAGCAACAGTCAGATAAACCAACCAACCAGTGAACCAGTCAATCGGTAGCTCATTTGGTAGAGTACTGGACTTGTGATCGGGAGGTCGCAGGTTTGAATTCGGGCCAGGACGGACATGGGTCAACTTTATGTGCATACCCAGAGACGGAAGCCATGTCCCACCCCCGTGTCACCACAGTGGCACGTAAAAGATCTCGGTAATTCTGCCATAAATGCAGATGGCTGATACCACCTAAACACGCATACACTTGTGTATCTCGTCAAAAGCCATGAGGGCGTAAACACTCGAATCATATATATATATAACCAATATCTGGTCCTGGGAAATATTTAGCCTGTAGGACATAAAGCATTCTCTCTTTCCAACCAGTCAATCAGTCAAGCACTAGCCACAGCTTAACACTGAGTCCATCTCCCTACTGAGTACTCCTACCACAGTTCAAGATGTGTGGTGATTGTCCGCAGACCCCGAGACGGACACAAGAAATCCGATGTTCCCGTGAGGCTTGCCCTCCTATCATTTTGTCTTCGTGCCAATGTTTAAATTGTTTCACTCCGTAAACAGAGTCTGCAATAATTGTAAAGCCCTGAGAGAGTAATTATATTATTGTAATTATCACGTAAGCAGGAAGTTGCCAGCGCAAAAGTCAAGCGTTCAATGAAGCTGCCAAGGTCATGCAGGCAGTGTAGATTGAGCCGATTCAGGCCGCCTTTGCTCTGCAGAATTCTGTACCCGATTCTTAGCCCTAAGTGTTCAAACACATGCCCCCGTATAGTCATGGAGAGAGCTCAGCTTTAAATAACTGCATTGTGTCCTGTTCACAGCAGAAAGCACACAACGATTCACTGTCTTGTGGTTGTGTTTGAATCGACAAAAAATTATACATGCACCCATTATAGTTGTGCAATATAAGGAACTTGTCAAGTTGCTCTTTCACTATTTAGTCGAGAAAACGTCGAGGGTAACTGTTTCTTATCAGTAATGTACATACTCTTCTTTGTTCCACTGTAACTCTGAGCTAGAGGTGATCAAATGTATGTTATCATTGACTATCCCTCCGGAGAGAGATGATGACAGGAAACCTTAATAGTCTATGATTTTAAATATTGTCATTCATCATTCATTACCGCCGCAGAGAGAGATGCATGCAGGCGACAAGTTCGCTACGACTTCCCCAGGGCCAAAGCATTGTCAGCCCAAAATGGTCGTGTCAAATCCGCTTGTATGCAAAGCGTTGAGCGGTAATGTGCAGTCTTTCACCGTATTGTGTGGCAACTGCAGGCGATCGTTGAGCACAAAAGATTGCCTGTGGGATACATGCATGCAAGGCGTGATCAGCAACATTCATCTTCGATTCACCCTGTGCAGGTTAGAGAGAGAGTGACTGTGTAGGTGCTGGCTTCTCTTTCACAACCTCTCGCTGTTTGCCTATAGGGAATTGTCAGTCTCTGTGTTTGTTTGTTCGTCTTTCTGTTTGTCTATCTGTCTGTCTGTCTTTCTCTTGTTCTCTCTCTTTCTCTCTCTCTCACACACAAACATTCACGTTTTTTTCTGGGATGGGATTTTTTTTCTAGTGAATATTAGATCAAACAGGCCATTGAAACTTGCGGCCATTTTGAAGACTAGTAAATGATATAAACTAAGGAGATGGGTACATGTCGCAAATGTCGCGTTTTGTGCGACGTAGCAAGCCGATTTTGCGACAGAGCAGGTAGCGGCAATACATGACTCCTTTGCAGAAACCTCGCCGGCAACATCTTTGTGTCATGCACCCTGGATTTCGATCAACTGTAAATGTTCATGCCCACCCGTCAACTGAAGATTGGTATAAATTTCAAAGACAACGTGATGCACGCGCACGTATATCCCCATGTCGCTCCAAACACCTGTGGTACATGGTAGTAGCGACGCTCTATACCTGGCCCTGTGACACAGTGGACTGATAGACAGTATGACGGCTTACTAGTGCCAGAATTATATTATTGTAATTATCACGTGCAAATTAAAATTATATGGTGAACATGACTAATTTTCACGAGAAAATGTCAATTATGTCGTGAAAATTACTAACTACTTTGTGTTAAATTAGTAATTTAACACGTGAAAACGCTAACAGACAGTGTAAATGACTCATTTTCACGTGATAATGGTAACCCCAGGTTTTGGCACAAGTACGACAGCGCTTCCTTAAGCAAACACGTGCACCCCGGCAGCTCCGTCATGAGTGCTAGGCGCTGTGTTGACAGTGGCGTGCATTAGGCAGGGTAAAGTGCGGGCAATAATCTATTTGTGTCAGCAGACAGCTCGGGCAAGCTAGCGTCGTCG
>NC_090247.1:10693553-10703553 GCF_037325665.1 Littorina saxatilis | reverse complement strand
TAATATATTGTACTACGTTGCAAGCCCCTGGAGCAAATGTTTGATTAGTGCTTTTGTGAACAAGAAACAATTGACAAGTGGCTCTATCCCATCTCCCCCCTTTCCCCGTCGCGATATAACCTTCGTGGTTGAAAACGACGTTAAACACCAAATAAAGAAATAACAAGAAATTCCTCCGAGGTAGGAAAAACACCCCCGTTGGTCAAAGGGAAATAACCATTCTCACTGCCACCAACTGAGAAGGTTATTTCCCTTTGACCATTAATATGTCCCGCTATAAGTCCTTGTAGAATCTTAATCCACCAAGAACTCCCTAACCGTGTGTTTGACTGGTCCCAATTTTTGTAAGGACCGTCTCAGGAATGTATAGAACCTGTTCACCAAGTTTGGTGACGATCGGTCCGTTCATTCTTGAGATCTATATGCGAACACAAACACACACCCAAACAAACAAACAAACACGTCGAGCGAAACCTATACACACCCCTATACCGGGGGTGTAAAGAAATGCTTAGCTACCGCGCTATTCTGGCGTGTTCATTTCACTGCGTTTTGCACGTGGGAGGTGAGCGATTTCCTTCTCGCGGGGATTGACGAAGCTGTACTGTCTTGGTGAAAAACTACAGTGCGTTCAGTTTCATTCCGTGAGTTCGACAGCTTGACTAAATGTAGTAATTTCGCCTTACGCGACTTGTTTATTTTTCGCAAAGCCAAGACCGTCAATACATGCAGTACTTTATTCTATTATGCCCTTAGAAAATAAATAGTGCATTTAAATTGAAAATATTATAAATGAATAAGTGTACACAAAGTTGCATTTCTATGAAAGAATAGTTTTGGGAACAGCCGGATACAAAAACCGAATATACTGCGCAGTGCTTTCATTGCTTTTTGTGTTTGTTTGTTTGTTTGTCTGTTTGTTTGTTTGTTTGTCTGTATGTTCAACTGTTTTGGTATTCGGATGTGAACACTGCTCAATGTGAAGAACACGAGCAGACAACCCTCGATCAATGTAAATCAAGATTGAATTGTGTGGGTTATTTTTGGAACAGCACAACGTGCCATGGTTACCTTGAGCAAATGCTTCCGGCACTGTGTAAAGTTAGCTTGGCATTCGTTACACGATCCTTGTAGCATGCCCTTCTTTGCTGCATATTTCAGAAATCTCGTATTGTCAGCTTATCGGCCAGACGATATTTGTAACATGCGCCGTTCGCTGTATATTTTACACAGCTTGTGCAGATTTTTAATTGGAGATATTCCGGCTGGCAGCTTCTCAATCAGTCAATGCAGCATCTGTTCTCGTATTTCCTCACCCACATTCTAGATCTGTCTGTTGGTTTCCATGAAAGTTTCAATCCATCTTTTCCTTCGGACTATCTATTCTCCTCCCTTTTCAGTATTTGCTCCTCTCTTCTTTTTTTCTGCCCCCCTTATCTATTCTGCCATGCCCAGCAAATCGCCAGCCAAAATCAAGAGAGATCAAAGGAAGCAGGCCGCCATTTTGATTCGTCCACACGCCAAAAAGGAGTGCTTCCGTCCCTTTCGCGCATGCGCCCCCACGTTTGGTAAACTGCTCCGTGACTCGGGGGCGATGGCGGGTCTTTCCTTTTAAATACAGCAGTTGGAAAAGACGAGTTGCAAAGTTCGCAGCAAATTTCTCCCTAATTTGGACTCTTCTTCTGGACTACACCGTCAGGGCGGGCTGATCGCCACGCGGGGGACCCGTCTGTGTGTGTAAAACTGGAAGAGATGTTATTGGTGTCATTGGGTGGCAGGGGAGGGGGTGGAGTATTGGGGGGGGGAGGGGGGGGGGCATGAGCGCAGCCGGTAATTTCCGCGCATATGTAAATTCCGCGCTTGTAAAATACATGTATGCTCCGCGCAATATCGGGTTGTAACTTCCGCGCACGAATTACTGGTTCGGCTCATACAACTTGCGCGCGTACTCACAGTCCCTACGGCCGCAACGAAGGCAGAAACTGCTGGAACTGGGGAGACTGCAGCAACGATACAACACGGGGGAAATCGACAGGAAGGAATACGTCAAGTCCATGGCCTGGAAAAATTTGCCGGCCATGCTGTGACTTCCCCCCTCTTGTACCTTTGCTGCAGTCTCTGTGACTGTGATACCAGACACCCGAAATTTCTGTAATTTCTGTTATATAATAAGTGAACAAAATATTCTTATACGCATGGTTTAAGTCTTCATTCGTTTTTATCGACTTGTCTGTGTAATAAAGACGTGTTCAATATATAGATATACAAGTGTCAGTTTTCATGGATATACAAGTGTCAGTTGTTAATGTCTCAATGTCTCACATTTGACCGAGCAAAGACACGCGCGCTAGTTTCACATCACATTTTGCTAAAACACGCGCGCATCTTACATATACACCACGCGCGGGAGTTTCACATGCGCGGAAGCTTCAAAATTGGGAAAGTGCGCGGAGTGTTCATGCACCCGGCATGAGACTGTTGGCACAGACGCTCTCGGTGGCTATTGATTTGTCAAAAGGGGGATGCCGGGAAAAATAGTTGCGGTAGTTACTCAGCTAAAACCCCGCAGAACCAGGCCCAGGCTATGGACAGTGAGGGACTGAGTGCTGTGTAAACTTGCTCCCTCCAAATAGATTTCATCAATATCTACGTGTAATGTGCTGGCGGCTAATTCAAAAGTTCATGTATAATCAGAGTGTTTGTCGTGAAGTCAAAAACTGAAGTGATTTGGTTTTTATATTGCCCTCGGCAGTTACGACACGCGAAGAAGTGACCCAGGTTTATTGTTTGGAAACAACAGAACTGAAAATAATGTCACGTTGAAGAAGAGATTGGCTTGGCAGCTTTCTGGTGTGCTAAACAGGCAATGGATTAATTTTGTTTGAAGAGTCACAGTTCAATGATTACGTTCAATGGGTAACCATATTTGCACGCTATAAGGTCACACAAACACAAATCTGGTAGAACACTGTACAGCGAAATCGCCGATAGAACAAACTCCGGCATTCAGTAAAAGGATACACGTATCGACAAAATGGGTTGTTGTTTGTCAAATATGTATAGTTTATAAATATATTTTATATACATATATGTATGCATATTTTGTTTGTTTCTTGTTTGTTTTGGTTTAAAGAAATATTTGTCAAAGCCTCGTCGCAAGATATTGTAATCCGTATGATAAATTCTCCTGTTAGGGTCACCACCATAAGCTTGAGCTTGTTGTTGATCCTTAATGTAACATGTATTATGTTGAATTATTTATGATTTGTTGAATAAACACTGTTTAAATCAAATGTGTGACCGGCACGGTTGGCCTAGTGGTAAGGCGTCCGCCCCGTGATCGGGAGGTCGTGGGTTCGAACCCCGGCCGGGTCATACCTAAGACTTTAAGATTGGCAATCTAGTGGCTGCTCCGCCTGGCGTCTGGCATTATGGGGTTAGTGCTAGGACTGGTTGGTCCGGTGTCAGAATAATGTGACTGGGTGAGACATGAAGCCTGTGCTGCGACTTCTGTCTTGTGTGTGGCGCACGTTATATGTCTAAGCAGCACCGCCCTGATATGGCCCTTCGTGGTCGGCTGGGCGTTAAGCCGCAAACAAACAAACAAAAAAATCAAATGTGTGAATGAGCAGACAGGATTGTAGGCTTTCTCGTGCCGGCCCGTCTCTAATCAATGTATATTTATGATTGACTTACTTACTTACTACCCCCCGCGGGTTAGGGGGAAGAATTTACCCGATGCTCCCCAGCATATCGTAAGAGACGGCTAACGGATTCTGTTTCTCCTTTTACCCTTGTTAAGTGTTTCTTGTATAGAATATAGTCAATTTTTGTAAAGATTTTAGTCAAGCAGTATGTAAGAAATGTTAAAGGCACAGTGCAGCTCACAGCCTTCGTTTTGCGTTTTTGTTGCAGCTGAGTGCATTTACAGTTCAAAAATCCTCCTATGGAAGTAAAACAAACCCAAAACTACCCAACGACGACATCTGTGAAGCTCGATAGTTTCTTGTTCATCGAGTGCATAAATTAACCTAGTTATTACGTGGTGTTTGGTCGGAGTTCGATTCAACTGAGTGATTCCGGCCTCCATTTTGTTTTACACAAACTCATGATGACGTCTGACATAGTTTGCTAGTGACGTGCAGGGCCGGACTACCGGGGGGGTTATGGGGGTTGCGCAACCCCCCCCCTAGCCTGAACATGTACCTTACTTATTTAAAACATTTTTTATTATTGCTTATTTTATGCCGTTTCATGCAAGGAGCGACCATTTTCTTATCTCAGAATATGACCTACCCATCAGCTTCAGGGGGCTTCGCCCCCTGACCCCCACATGGGGCTCTGCCCCTTGACCCCGCCCAGGGTTTCCGGACCCACCTTATAAATATAAAAATATTGAATGAGGTATGCATTTCTTTATTTTACATTGAGTTTCAATTTTGGGGGTTATAATCAGTGACAAAATCTGCTGCCTGAAACTGGTAATGATCATCCTCAGAATGCACCAGATTGCACCATTTTGCATCCTTTTTTTCAAAATGTTCCGGGGGGGCATGCCCCCGGACCCCCCTAGCAAGCTAGGCGCTTCGCGCCGTCGGCTCGGCGCTTCGCGCCTTCACACCCATATCTTCACAATATACTTTTGAACCCCCCCCCCCCCCATAAAATGAACTGATCCCCCTGGACCACCTCTAGCAACCCCCCCCTCCTCTTAGCCTAGTCCGGCCCTGACGTGTCTTTTTGTGCATGATGTGGTGATCTACCTGATCTAAATTTAGATCCAAAAATAGGTCAAGACCAGCCGGGTCAGAGTACGAAATTAATTCGTAAAAAAATCGCAGTTCTTGACTCTTTGAGTGCAAGTCAATGAAACTTGGTAGTTCTTCTAACGGATAGCTGCCTGAGGTATGACTAAAAGCCCCAGGGGCTCCGTGCACCTGGATTTGACAAGTTCAGTACCTTTAAGTCCTGTGTACTGGAAACTTGCATTCTCCCAGTAAGGTAATATATTGTACTACGTTGCAAGCCCCTGGAGCAAATTTTTGATTGGTGCTTTTGTGAACAAGAAACAATTGACAAGTGGCTCTATCCCATCTTCCCCCTTCCCCCGTCGCGATATAACCTTCGTGGTTGAAAACGACGTTAAACACCAAATAAAGAAAGAAACTTACTGACTGCCCGTTATGCTGGTTGTCATGTAGGGCAGCAACACAGGACCTCCACTCCTGTCTGGTCTGGGCGAGTCTCTGGATGGTACCCCACGTTTGGTTCAGGGTCTTCAGTTCTCCTTTCACCGTTCGTCGCCAGGTGTTCTTGGGTATTCCTCTCTTCCCCTTTCCCTCTGGTGTCCAGTGAAGGGCAGTCCTGATGATATTGTCCTGCTGTCTTCGTAAGACATGTCCAATCCATATCCACCGCCACTGACATTTATGATTGAGTCGTACGTATATTGTACCTGTCTCCTTCAACGAGATATAAATAAAAAAAACACTTTCTAAAAATTAATGTATATAGGTATATATATATATATACTAAACTAGAATGAATACCCACTTCGCCGGGTAGCCGGCTTCGCCGGGAAGAAGTACTTAGAGCCGTACGCCGGCTTCGCCGGGTCCGAACAATGGACCCGCCAAGCTTAGGTCCCTCCCAGATTCGTGGAATGGGAACAGCACGAAAATGATTCAGTGGCCATAATGCCATTCCTGACCATATCGAGTCCCATCCTTGTCGACGAATGTAACCGTGTTAATCACCTTTGGAGGCGAACTCCACTCAAACAGGATTGAGCAATTTATAGCTTATCTGTAAGCCCTTTTGAACTGTTATGGCTTCTCAAAAGTAAAAAGTAAATTTTAAGGGGCTTATTGTCCGTCAGGTCTTAATTGCCTATATTGGACATGAATTGGTTTATACGATTCGAGTTTTTACGCCCTCACGGCTTTTGATGTTTGCGTGTTTAGGTGGTATCAGCCATCTGCACTTATGGTAGAATGACCAAGATCTTTAACGTGCCATTGTGGTGACACGGGGGTGGGAGATGGATACCGTCTCTGGGTCTGCACATAAAGTTGACCCGTGTCCGTCCCGGCCCGGATTCGAACCAGCGACCTCTCGATCACAAGTCCAGTGCTCTACCACCTGAGCTACCCGGGCCCCCAAAGGAAGGCCAGTACATACAAATACACAAAAGCCGCCAGACCACATCACAAACAGAACTGAACAATCCCCAGGTGTTGCTCACATAGAGAGACACACACACACACACACAAACACAGAGAAGCCGTATCTATAGAGAGATAGATGACAGTGTATTTTTCGCGTGGCTATAAATTGATTCGACCTTTGCACTTTTACAGTGAGGATAATTTACGGGTCCAATTTACGTTCTGGACACTGCGGTGACCTTCTAAAAATAGTAACAGAACGCCGGGAATATCCGAAGACGCACCACTCATATTATAGTGCACCATACGAAGGAAGGGAGGTAAACGCTGAAAACATGGAGAAGATGAGAAGATAAGGAAGAGTTACTTATAATGGTGAAATGAACACAAAAACCAAAATCAGTTCAGCGCTGCGCGCTGAGAGCACGTGTTGAAATATCTCATCGATGATATTGTGTCCGGGGTGTAGCTGAATACGGTGTCCAAATTTGAAAAAGATCCACCGAGAACTTTGGCTTTGGTGTGTCGGTATGGGGGCCCGGGTAGCTGAGGTGGAACCAAAATAGCTGAGGTGGAACCAAAATCGGTTCAGCGCTGCGCGCTGAGAGCACGTGTTGAAATATCGACCAGGTTGTGTCCTGTCCCGGGTCTACCTGAATATGCCCACCAAATTTGAAGCAGATCCATCGAGAACTTTGGCCGTGCATCGCGAACTCACACACAGACACACACACAGACACACAGACACACAGGCACAAGTCGTATATATATATATAGATTGCGAAAATAACGTAACACTGGAACCTTGCTTGTCTATGCTTTCGCGTTAGTGACGGTAGACACTATTGTTTCTGAGAGATGTAAGACATGCCAACGCTTATTGTGTCCGTCGTCAAACCCAAATCCCACACACATTCACACACAAACACACAGAGAAAGTGTGAGAGAGAGAGAGAGAGAGAGAGAGAGAGAGAGAGAGAGAGAGAGAGAGAGAGAGAGAGAGAGAGAGAGAGAGAGACACACAGACAGACAGACAGACAGACAGATAGACAGAGAAAGATAGATGCAGAGAGAGAGAGAGAGAGAGAGAGAGAGAGAGAGAGAGAGAGACATAGAGAGAGAGAGACATAGCGAGAGAAAGAGAGAGAGAGAGACATAGAGAGAGACAGAGAGAGAGATAGAGAGAGAGAAAGAAAGAAAGACAGAGAGAGAGACATAGAGAGAGAGAGAGAGAAAGAGAGAGAGAGAGAGAGAGAGAGAGAGAGAGGGGACGGAAAGGAAAGAGATAGAGTGTGAGAGAGAGACTGAGAGTGTGTGTGTGTGTGTGAGTGAAAGAGAGAGAGAGAGAGAGAGAGAGAGAGAGAGAGAGAGGGGACGGAAAGAGATAGAGTGTGAGAGAGAGAGACTGAGAGTGTGTGTGAGAGAGAGAGAGAGAGAGGGCGGAGAGAGAGAGAGGGGACGGAAAGAGATAGAGAGAGTGTGAGAGAGAGACTGAGAGTGTGTGTGAGAGAGAGAGAGAGACAGAGAGACAGAGAGACAGAGACCATGTATATGCGGCGCACCGAAGCAAACCGAGTGTTAAACGTAGAGCTGACTGCCATGTGAAGCCAGCCCTATACTTGCTATCGATCTCGGGGTATTTTGGGGCGGCAGGGGGTCATAGGGACAGGGAATTGGGATAGAAAGACAGGGACAGGGGGAAGGAGGCACAGGGCGGAGAAAGTGAGAGAGAGAGAGAGAGAGAGAGAGAGAGAGAGAGAGAGAGAGAGAGAGACATAGCGAGAGAAAGAGATAGAGAGAGTGTGAGAGAGAGACTGAGAGTGTGTGTGTGTGTGTGAGAGAGAGAGAGAGAGAGAGAGGGGACGGAAAGAGATAGAGAGAGTGTGAGAGAGAGAGAGAGAGAGAGAGAGACTGAGAGTGTGTGTGAGAGAGAGAGAGAGAGGGCGGAGAGAGAGAGAGAGAGTGTGAGAGAGAGAGTGTGAGATAGAGAGAGAGAGAGAGAGAGAGAGAGAGAGCGAGAGAGAGAGAGAGAGAGATGGGGGGGGGGGGGGGGGGAAGGAGAGAACTGGTCGTCAGCGGCCATACATCACGGTCCCCTGGTCAGCATGACAAGTAGCTCGCCTCGCCAGCCCTCAGCCTCTGACCCGCGTCCACTTCATCACTATCACCACACAGTGCGGCCACCACTGACCCGGACACCCACCCCGACACCTTCACCTTACCATCGTACATCATCATCATCACTATTCCACACCACGCATTTTAGTCTTTGCCTCTTACTTAAGCCTGTCCTTAACTGGGCGAAGTGGACTACGCGAAGTATACTTCGCGAAGCTGGCCGCACGGAGCTTTAGCACTGGGTTTTTGGTAAACAAAAAACTTCTCCAGAGCTGTGTACCAGTGGAAATCATGTTACGAAGTTGAGATTTTATTTAAAACTTGATTGAGACTTTTTGATCCTTCAAATTGATTTCGTTAATAATAAGACTTCGCGAAGTCGACTTCGGGCTGAATGAAGGACCGTCTTTAAAGGCTGACATAGTCCTATTTCATTAGTTTTTAGTACTTCCAGGGCTTTGCCCATCGTTTCGTATTTTTGTTTCTGGTTTTTTTTCTTATTAGTTATCTTGTTTATGAGGGCGAGGTCGGGTATATCCGCTGTAATAGCTTTTCACTTGCAAGTCTGTCCCCTGACGTTGGTGACTTGAAGTCCCTTGAGAAACAAAGCACTGTACGTAAAGAGTGTGTCCGTCTTCATGATTGGGCAAAAACACGGTTATATCCTTAAATGTCAACCAGTAAAAATCGAATGTACGAGTCGCAGCCCCCGAACCAGGAAGAAACAAAAGGAAAACAAGTCGCGCAAAGCGAAATTACTACATTTAGTCGAGCTGTGGAACTCACAGAAAGAAACTGAACGCACTGCATTTTTTCACAATGACCGTAGTCCGCCGCTTGTGCATAACGGAGTGAAACTGTCGAGCCTGTTCAGCGCGGTAGTGGTTTCGCTGTGCTGCATAGCACAGTTTTCTGTACCTCTCTTCGTTTTAACTTTCTGAGCGTGTTTTTAATCCAAACATAGCATATCTATACGTTTTTGGAATCAGGAACCGACAAGGAATAAGATGAAATTGTTTTTAAATCGATTTCGGAAATTTAATTTTGATCGTAATTTTTGGCTCACGTAAGTGTAGCCTATGCGATGATAAACTTTGTCTGTCTGTGCGTGCGTGCGTATGTATGTATGTGTGTATGTCTGTGGTAGAAACTTTAACATTTCCGAGTCTATGGATTACGTCAGTCTCGGTCAAAAGTGTTCGACGTGTGTGATAGAAACTATTTGAAGACGTCACATTATGACGTAAGAGGGTTAGACGTCACGCAAAGGAATTACTGAAAGTCTCGGTCATTGTTATTGTGAGCGGGCCGAGACTTCTTGGCAGATCCAGGGTCTCGCTTTCTTGCATAGTTTCACTTATGCTTACTGTGTGTGTGTGTGTGTGTGTGTGTGTGTGTGTGTGTGTGTGTGTGTGTGTGTGTGTGTGTGTGTGTGTGTGTGTGTGTGTGTGTGTGTGTGTGTATGTGTGACGGAGTGATTGAGTTTGTGTTACTGTTTGTCGATTTCTTACGTGAGCCTTGAAGGCTTCGCCTCTTGTTATATTTTAATTTTCAGAGCTTGTTTTTAATCCAAACATAACATTTATATGTTTTTGGAATCAGGAAATGATGTAGAATAAGATGAACGTAAATTTGGATCGTTTTATATAAAAAAATTATTACAATTTTCAGATTTTTAATGACCAAAGTCATTAATTAATTTTTAAGCCACCAAG
>NC_090247.1:10678553-10691053 GCF_037325665.1 Littorina saxatilis | reverse complement strand
CTTTCTTTCTTTCTTTCTTTCTTTCTTTCTTTCTTTCTTTCTTTCTTTCTTTCTTTCTTTCTTTCTTTCTTTCTTTCTTTCTTTCTTTCTTTCTTTCTTTCTTTCTTTCTTTCTTTCTTTCTTTCTTTCTTTCTTTCTTTCTTTCTTTCTTTCTTTCTTTCTTTCTTTCTTTCTTTCTTTCTTTCTTTCTTTCTTTCTTCCTTTCTTCCTTTCTTTCTTTCTTCCTTTCTTTCTTTCTTCCTTTCTTCCGTCCTTCCTTCCTCGGGGGAATCGAGACGAGGGTCGTGGTGTATGTGTGTGTGTCTGTCTGTCTGTGCGTGTGTGTGTTTAGAGCGATCTTCACGGGAAGCTGCCACGCTGTACTCGCGTACGTGTGATGACATACGCAGAGGTTTATGGTAATTTACGCGATGAGTAAAAAACTACAACAAGAAAGGTTAATTTATAGAACGTTTAATTAAAGACAAAAGCAAAAACATTCACAAGTACGTTGACCTTTGTAATGACAGAATGATGATTTTGTGCATTTTTGTCAAAAGGTGAGAACGAAAATGACCGATTCTAAAATCCGTCTAAGAAGAATAATTACGTTTTACACACGGCATCTTTTATCGGCTATATGGCAAGCCTCCGGTTTTGATGTAAGGTGATAATTATAGTGTTGAAGTTTTAATCACAAGTAAAAAAAAACAATAAAAAAAAAAACTGTATGAGTTTTATAGCTGCTGTGGCCTTACAGCCAAATGACGTGGGTGCTCCGTTTTTAGCCGCAATTCACCCTGCAGTTTAATTAAACCGATCTCCTCCCAAACCGTTACACTGTCTTTATATTTAGTCAAGTTTTGACTAAATATTTTAACGTAGAGGGGGGAATCGAGACGAGGGTCGTGGTGTATGTGTGTGTGTGTGTGTGTGTGTGTGTGTCTGTGTGTGTGTGTAGAGCGATTCAGACTAAACTACTGGACCGATCTTTATGAAATTTGACATGAGAGTTCCTGGGTATGAAATCCCCATACGTTTTTTTCATTTTTTTGATAAATGTCTTTGATGACGTCATATCCGGCTTTTCGTGAAAGTTGAGGCGGCACTGTCACGCCCTCATTTTTCAACCAAATTGGTTGAAATTTTGGTCAAGTAATCTTCGACGAAGCTCGGGGTTCGGTATTGCATTTCAGCTTGGTGGCTTAAAAATTAATTAATGACTTTGGTCATTAAAAATCTGAAAATTGTAAAAAAAAATAAAAATTTATAAAACGATCCAAATTTACGTTTATCTTATTCTCCATCATTTGCTGATTCCAAAAACATATAAATATGTTATATTCGGATTAAAAACAAGCTCTGAAAATTAAATATATAAAAATTATTATCAAAATTAAATTGTCCAAATCAATTTAAAAACACTTTCATCTTATTCCTTGTCGGTTCCTGATTCCAAAAACATATAGATATGATATGTTTCGATTAAAAACACGCTCAGAAAGTTAAAACAAAGAGAGGTACAGAAAAGCGTGCTATCCTTCTTAGCGCAACTACTACCCCGCTCTTCTTGTCAATTTCACTGCCTTTGCCATGAGCGGTGGACTGACGATGCTACGAGTATACGGTCTTGCTGAAAAATGGCAGCTACTTGACTAAATATTGTATTTTCGCCTTACGCGACTTGTTTTACATTTAGTCAAGTTTTGACTAAATGTTTTAACATAGAGGGGGAATCGAGACGAGGGTCGTGGTGTATGTGTGTGTGTGTGTGTGTGTGTGTGTCTGTCTGTCTGTCTGTCTGTCTGTCTGTCTGTCTGTCTGTCTGTCTGTCTGTCTGTCTGTCTGTCTGTCTGTCTGTCTGTCTGTGCGTGTGTGTGTGTAGAGCGATTCAGACCAAACTACTGGGCCGATCTTTATGAAATTTGACATGAGAGTTCCTGGGAATGATATCCCCGGAAGTTTTTTTCGTTTTTTTTATAAATACTTTTGATGACGTCATATCCGGCTTTTTGTAAAAGTTGAGGCGGCACTGTCACACCCTCATTTTTCAATCAAATTGATTGAAAGTTTTGTAAAGTAATCTTCGACGAAGGCCGGACTTCGGTATTGCATTTCAACTTGGTGGCTTAAAAATTAATTAATGACTTTGGTCATTAAAAATCTGAAAATTGTAATACATTCATTTTTATATAAAACGATCCAAATTTACGTTCATCTTATTCTACCTCATTTCCTGATTCCAAAAACATATAAATATGTTATATTTGGATTAAAAACAAGTTCTAAAAATTAAAAATATAACAATTATGATCAAAATTAAATTTCCGAAATCGATTTAAAAATAATTTCATCTTATTTCTTGTCGGTTCCTGATTCCAAAACCATATAGATATGATATGTTTGGATTAAAAACACGCTCAGAAAGTTAAAACGAAGAGAGGTACAGAAAAGCGTGCTATGCAGCACAGCGAAACCACTACCGCGCTGAACAGGCTTGTCAGTTTCACTCCGTTATGCACAAGCGGCGTACTACGGTCATTGTGTAAAAAATGCAGTGCGTTCAGTTTCATTCTGTGAGTTCCACAGCTTGACTAAATGTAGCAATTTCGCCTTACGCAACTTGTTCTTTTGTGCGACAAGTCCGGGCCTCCAGTCAAGATGGCTTGGTGCGCTCAAAGGGAAAAAGACGACATAATTACTGGACGTTACTTACGACGGCTGCGTGTTTCTTGTAGACTTGACATTTGCTCGGAACGGGCAGAGATTTATTTTTGAGCTGAGACTTCTCCTTGCCTTTCATCTCCGGAAGGACCGTGCATGCAAGCCCGCCATTTCGCTTCATTTACCATCTCACTGATGTCGGCCCTTGTTCGCTTTATTCTCTTTTCCCGTGTCTCTTTTTGTGTGTGTTTCATCTGCTTTTTGCTTGCTTGTGGTTATTGTCTTTGTGAAGTCGTGTTTGTTCCCATTCGATGACGTCATCACGGTCGTTCGGAACAGGTTCTTCAAGGTGCGTTCAAGTTCTGTCCCCTTTTATAGCCCCAAGTTGAAAGTATGTGAGCACGGCTGATCATGTTGAGCAGCAACGATTTCTGCAGTCTTCCGCCCTCATACGCTGACATTGTTGCAACTGGCATTTAACTTTTCTCGTGTAGTGTGTGGTAGGAGGTTCTTTCTTTCTTTATTTGGTGTTTAACGTCGTTTTCAACCACAAAGGTTATATCGCGACGGGGGAAGGGTGAAGATGGGATAGAGCCACTTGTCAACTGTTTCTTGTTCACAAAAGCACTAATCAAAAATTTGCTCCAGGGGCTTGCAACGTAGTACAATATATTACCTTACTGGGAGAATGCAAGTTTCTAGTACAAAGGACTTAACATTTCTTACATACTGCTTGACTAAAATCTTCACAAAAATTGACTATATTCTATACAAGAAACACTTAACAAGGGTAAAAGGAGAAACAGAATCCGTTAGTCGCCTCTTACGACATGCTGGGGAGCATCGGGCAAATTCTTTATCGTCCCAACTAATATGGGACTCCCCCTAACCCGCGGGGTAGGAGGTACAAACTGCTTTAAGTTCGTACGCTCTCACAGAATGAAGAGCATATATAGGGTCTAAAACACGGTTAGTATACATTTCGAAAGCTGTTTACTTGTTGTCTGTTTGTTTGATTGTTTGTTTGTTTTTCCTTACTTTTTAAGAGGTGTGGGCTATTTTTCCTTTTTGGAAAGGTCGGGCTGAGAAGTTTAATTTAGGGGGATAGAGAAGGACGGTTTCTTTCAGACTTTCAAGACTGGTCGGGAAAGGAGATTGCTTTGAGTTGACAAGACCAAACCATAACAGCTTTATTATTTTATCATGCTGTGTTTATAACATTAGGTCACATAAAATTCTGCAACATCGGACGATTACTGGTTTTTGTGGGTTATTTTTTTTGCGCATTTTCTATTTGTACGTTTAAAAAAAATTGTATAGAGACGAAGCAGGTCAGAAAAAGACAGTCGTCTTGATGGACATCTCTGAAAACAGTGGGTCACTACTTCTTCTTCTTCTTCTTCTTCTTCTTCTTCTTCGTTCTTCTTCTTCGTTCATGGGCTTAGCCTGCCACGTTTACTCATGGTTTTAGCACGAGTGGATTTTTACGTGTATGACCGTTTTTACCCCGCCATTCAGGCAGCATACGCCGATTACATGGATTACAGGATCTTTTCCGTGCTCACTTGGTCTTATGCTTGCGTGTACACACGAAGGGGGTTAAGTCACTAGCAGGTCTGCACATAAGTTGACCTGGGAGATCGGAAAAATCTCCACTCTTAACCCACCAGGCCGCAGCGACCGGGATTCGAACTCACGACCTCCCGATTAGTAGGCCGACTTCTTACAAACACGCCACTGCGCCCGTCAGTGGGGCGCTACTGTTAGTCAACCGTTTGTCAGCATAAAAGTGCTTTGTGAAATGGGAAGTATCATAACAGTGGAAGCACTATCAGTAAAGATTGACGCTGTTTTGCGCGAAGAGTTACTATCCCCAGCAGCACCGAATATTCCCGACCAGCTCGCCAGATATGTGGGTGTGGGAGATGCCAGTCGTATGAGATCAGGTGCACGGCGATTACTGGAGACTCCAGCGATTCATCATTTCGGATGCGAAGGGTCAGACCGCAGATATATATTTCTTGTCCCTTCTACCCACACCGTATACCGTGGTTGCCCTTGGCAAATCTATCCGAAGCGGTTGCACCCTTATTTTTCTGTCCGAAGGGAGACACGCGACGTAAGTTTCTCAATTTTGCACAAAATCACCTGTAATTCCTCACAAATGACATATCATCACAAAACTACCGTTTGTACTTTGGCCTAAGGTGTCATAGCATCATATCATCGATTTGTTTCATTGCTTCATTATGTGCAAATTTTGACTTACCGCAGTTACTAGGGAAATTCAAGCACATGAGAAAGGCTACACACGATTGTAATGTGATCTATGGTCATTTCTTGACATCTGGATCAGATGGTATGATTTAAAGTGGTGCAGGAGCGTCATATTTCATGAATCTGTGAAGACATTCAAAGATTTGTCGGTTGCGCATCTCCGAAGTCTCTCTGTTTTTCTGGTTGCACACCCCCGAAGCAATTGGTTGCACACCGCCGAAGATATTTCAAAGAAATAAACAGGAATTTATTTGTGTCGGCCTCTGGGTATGTTCCAAATTGGTATGGAAAATCATATATCTGCTTGTCTGTGCCGATTTGGTGTACACAATATATATATATATATATATATATATATCTCTCTCTCTCTCTCTCTCTCTCTCTCTGTGTCTCTGTCTCTCTCTCTCATCTCTCTCTGTCTCTGTCCCTCTCTCTGTCTCTCTCTCTCTCTCTCTGTCTCTCTCTCTCTCTCTCTCTCTCTCTCTCTCTCTCTCTCTCTCTCTCTCTCTCTCTCTCTCTCTCTCTCTCTCTCTCTACAAGAGTCTTATATGGCTAAGAGCAAAAAGTCGTTGATTAGGCTTGACCAAACACGATTCTGAAGGAAAGAGTGTTAGTGTGTTTAGAAATGACACTTTGTTTGTAATCATTACTGTATAATTCTTGATTCAGGATTCTATTTCAAGAGGTGAAATAGACCAACTTTTGCTCATAGGTGCATAGCAAATTAATAGCGGTTGGCTGTCCAGTCGGCAAAACGATCTGGGCAGGCTCAGGTATATTGACGTTTTGCTAACAATAAGTTATGAAGCTAACTCTGTGAAAAGAAAACCACACAAGCCCGTTATCCTTAAACATCCTGTTTGGTCAAGCCCCAAAACACACTTTTTCCTCTAAGACGCATAACAAATTGTCCACGGTTAACCGTAGCAAGTTTTGTTGCATTTTGTGGTTGTATGACAATTGCTCACAGGACAAATGCTCACACGGACAAATGCTCGCACACACACAACACACACACACAGACACACACATACACGCACACGCACACGCACACGCACGCGCACACACAACATTGCACTGAATTCATGTGCATGCCTTGTCAGATGCGAAAATGTCACTTTGGAGCATGAAAATCACACACGCACACACAAATAAAAAAAATCCTCCGGGCGGCCCCAAAAATTGGGGCGGGCGCTGACGATCAACATTGTTAATTTTATTTCGCATAATGTAGGCAAAATACTAAGGAAATACTTCGGCGGTGCGCAACCGAAACAAAGCTAAAACTTCGGAGATGCGCAACCAGCCACTTCGGAGATGCGCAACCGACAAATCTTTGAATGTCTTCACAGATTCATGAAATATGACGCTCCTGCACCATTTTAAATCACACCATCTGACCCAGATGTCAAGAAATGACCATAGATCACATTACAATCGCGTGTAGCCTTTCTCATGTGCTTGAATTTCCCTAGTAACTGCGGAAAGTCAAAATTTGCACATAATGCGCTTGAAATGTGTAAATACTTGAAGGCCAACGTTCACAAACACATTGAAGCAATGAAACAAATCGATGATATGATGCTATGACACCTAAGGCCAAAGTACAAACGGTAGTTTTGTGATGATATGTCATTTGTGAGGAATTACAGGTGATTTTTGTGCAGAAACTTACGTCGCGTGTCTCCCTTCGGACAGAAATATAAGGGTGCAACCGCTTCGGACAGATTTGCCTAGTGCAACCACGGTATACGGTGTGTTACCTGGGAGAGGTCACGCGCTACCTCCAGACGCTCAGAGATCACGCTACAGCTACCGGTTCTCAACGTTCAGCTCACCAGGGCCGTGATGCACGAGAAAGTTACCTACCTGGTGGGAGCCAGCCGCGAAGTTGGATTGGTTAAAAGTGACAATTTATTTTTTATTATCATATGCTAAAACTGAGATTTGTTGTGATTTCAACGAATCAGTTCTTACACGATTGGGTGGCACCCACTTTCGTTTCGTGCACCCCAGCCCTGCGACCCATCGCTACGGAAACAATCTTAGATAATGCATCGACAGGTGAAGTCAGTTATTGCTGCAATTATACTAGCGCAGTTTCAGCGGCACAGACGACGCACTGCATAGTATTGATGCTGCGATACGGATTATGACGAGTACTTGGTCTGTTTCCCTTTCACGCGGGCTGGGATAATCTGCGGTGCGTCGTCTGTCCTGCTGAAGTTACATAGGTGAGCGCCAGGCCTTACATCCTGAACTCAGGTCAAAATGAGTTCGGCTCATTCTCTCCCTTGACAGGATGCCTTGAGTTTCCTTGTCTCCCGATTTTTTTAATTTTTGTTTTACATGCATATTTATAGCTTTTTGTAGCCTAATGTATTATTAATAAAATCAGATTTGCGATCGTCGATAATGATTTTTCATGGTGTTGTGTAATTTTTAACTTACACAGGAATTAATTTGTAAGACAGTTTCAAGGGAGCTATTTTTCGCGGCTGTATTTACTGTGCAAACAACTCTAAATATGGCAAAAGTGTCACATGATAATCAACCGTTTGGTTTCGGCATTCGCTGAAGCAGACGATTTTTTCTGTAGTGATGCAACCATATATTACGGTCTCCTTCCGGCAGCAGTCCCAAAATTTCGACTTGTTTTGACCTTAGAACGATGTCTTTATCATAACCGTGAAGAACAGAACGGAGATCACTGTCGAAGTCGGCCAATCTGCAATCATTTTCGTCTCGCGAACACTGATCTCAAACTTTGATCATGCTCGCAAAAAACATATGGGAGATAACTCTGTATTCCTAGTTTTGATAGATTCGCGTAGGACTGTCGCGTCCGGTCAGGGAGAGAATGAGCCGAACTCATTTTGACCTGAGGATGCAGGCCTTGCTGCTGCAAAAAGCGAACTTTCAACAAACGGCAAGAGCGTCTGGAAGGCATGCCAGCCAGAATTTATCCTTGATGCCGGCGTTTATTGCCGGTCCAAGAGAAGATCTGTCAACGATCGTTGTGGCTGGGGTGGTTACAGAGCTACTTCCTCGTTTTCACGGCCTTCCGATGCAGACTGATTAGCCGTGATTTCTAGCCAGCCAGCTATTCGTTGGTTTTTGTGCAGCCGGAACATAACTGGCCGAAGTAACGGAATTCTTGCCAGCTGCAGAGCCGGGAAATCAAGACAATCAGATTGTTTGTGAGATCAAGGGAGAGGACGGGTTGTGATATTTTGCGCGATTCTTCAATCTCTTTCACATAAACAGTTCCTCGCTGTGCCGGAACCTGACACACTCTCTCGTGCATTTTGTCAATTATATATCCCTGTCATTATTTCCAAGCCAGATTTGCCGTTATCAACAAATGATACAATCTTTATTTTCACCTTCTTATCAAGGTACAGTGACAAAAAGACGCCTTCCCTCAGAGCCCATCTGTGAAAGGATACTATAGCCTTTGGGAGTGACGGGTACGATGATCTTTGAAGCATCCCGGGCATTTTAGGACCCTGCACTTGATCGCGGGATAAAGATAATATTGCTCTTTCTCCCTCCACAACCACAGGTAAGAGTGTTTATTGGCGCGCAGCAGGGTGCTACCTGTGAAATGCTAACATATCCAGCATCCCTGGGCAGAGGTATTTAAGGTGCCGAAGCGGCAATACTTCAAAGAACTTTCGAAGGTGGGAGGCGGGGGGGTTGTACCTTCGTGATAACTGTTCTAGAGCAATCGGAGATGTAAAAACTGTTCTAAAGTTTCAGTTATTCGGACGTGTCAGATATAGACGTTTAAGAAGGACCAAGTTATTATGCCCAGCTCAAAATTAGGCTCACACGACAAAGAGAAGCAGTAGGCGCTCTAAAGTTGGAAAAGACGAGATGACAGCTGTGGGGGAGCATTCAGTCTCCTGGCACCTAAGTAAGCATTAATTGGCAGGCGACCTCAAGCTTTTCTTTGGTTTTCTTTAGAACGCTCACTTCCCCCCTTTCTAATTTGATTTTATCGTCAGCTCCGTTTGTTTTTGATTGTCCAAAGACAGCGAGAGGGATCGTGTGGAAGAGAGGAGAGATGGGAAAGAAAGTCGGTGTGGAAGCAGCAGCAAGAGGAGAGATGGGCAAGAAAGTCGGTGTGGAAGCAGCAGCAAGAGGAGAGATGGGAAAGAAAGTCGGTGTGGAAGCAGCAGCAAGAGGAGAGATGGGAAAGAAAGTCGGTGTGGAAGCAGCAGCAAGAGGAGAGATGGGAAAGAAAGTCGGTGTGGAAGCAGCAGCAAGAGGAGAGATGGGAAAGAAAGTCGGTGTGGAAGCAGCAGCAAGAGGAGAGATGGGAAAGAAAGTCGGTGTGGAAGCAGCAGCAAGAGGAGAGATGGGCAAGAAAATCGGTGTGGAAGCAGCAGCAAGAGGAGAGATGGGAAAGAAAGTCGGTGTGGAAGCAGCAGCAAGAGGAGAGATGGGAAAGAAAGTCGGTGTGGAAGCAGCAGCAAGAGGAGAGATGGGAAAGAAAGTCGGTGTGGAAGCAGCAGCAAGAGGAGAGATGGGAAAGAAAGTCGGTGTGGAAGCAGCAGCAAGAGGAGAGATTGGCAAGAAATCGGTGTGCTTGCGAAACACGGCAAGCACATGGTGACCACTTGTATTGCTCGGTGTTTCGGACCTCGTCTGTGAGATTATAATCATAAAAATCTTCCCCCAGAAAAAGAGTTAAGGACAGATCGTTAAGGGGCTGAGACATATATAATGTAACAGAGGGCAGTAGTTCTTAAGTCACATAGGTGTCATTCTTTAAGAATTGTTGTCCTGTATTAAGTCACAGAGGTGCTATTAACTTTTTGAATTATTGCCCTCTCGGTCTCCATATTTGTGACTCCGGGGGAGCAGGTGCGGGTTGAAGAGAGCAGTCTTGGTGAACCTCACTCTATGTGCAGGGCGCGTGAATTGTGGTGAGCCTGCTGTTGTGTTAACTCATCAGGCATTCTAACTGTGGCGGGAAGGTAAATCCTTGTGAGCGCGCAGTGTGCACGGGTAGATTGTGACGAAAGCATTTTTAGCACGCCAAGGCAAGGCGTGTGCTTCTGTCACATCTTTATTGCATTGCCTTCTGTCACATCTTTATTGCATTGCCATTTCTTGTCGCAGCTGCATTCAAAAGGGGGGCGTGTAAATACAGACATGCAATGTTCTCCAGAAAGAAAGTCCGCGTGTTAATGTCTGAGGTAAAGTGAGAAAGAAAACAAAAGCTGCAGATGGAAATTCTGCCAGTTTTGTCTCAACAGTGTCATGGCGGTTTTCTGCAGACGGTGGCCTTTTCTGCCTGATTTTCCAACTGTTTTCCTTTCTGTTTTCTGTTTTCCTTTCTGTTTTCTGTTTTCCTTTCTGTTTTCCTTTCTATTTTCCTTTCTATTTTCCTTTCTGTTTTCCTTTGTGTTTTCCTTTCTGTTTTCCTTTCTGTTTTCCTTTCTGTTTTCCTTTCTGTTTTCCTTTCTGTTTTCTGTTTTCCTTTCTGTTTTCCTTTCTGTTTTCTGTTTTCCTTTCTGTTTTCCTTTCTGTTTTCCTTTCTTTTCCTTTCTGTTTTCTGTTTCCTTTCTGTTTTCCTTTCTGTTTTCTGTTTTCCTTTCTGTTTTCCTTTCTGTTTTCTGTTTTCCTTTCTGTTTTCTGTTTTCCTTTCTGTTTTCCTTTCTTTTCCTTTCTATTTTCCTTTCTGTTTTCCTTTGTGTTTTCCTTTCTGTTTTCCTTTCTGTTTTCCTTTCTGTTTTCCTTTCTGTTTTCCTTTCTGTTTTCTGTTTTCCTTTCTGTTTTCCTTTCTGTTTTCTGTTTTCCTTTCTGTTTTCCTTTCTGTTTTCCTTTCTGTTTTCCTTTCTGTTTTCCTTTCTGTTTTCCTTTCTGTTTCCTTTCTGTTTTCTGTTTTCCTTTCTGTTTTCCTTTCTGTTTTCCTTTCTGTTTTCTGTTTTCCTTTCTGTTTTCCTTTCTGTTTTCTGTTTTCCTTTCTGTTTTCCTTTCTGTTTTCTGTTTTCCTTTCTGTTTTCCTTTCTGTTTTCCTTTCTGTTTTCTGTTTTCCTTTGTGTTTTCCTTTGTGTTTTCCTTTGTGTTTTCCTTTCTGTTTTCCTTTCTGTTTTCCTTTCTGTTTTCCTTTCTGTTTTCTGTTTTCCTTTCTGTTTTCTGTTTTCCTTTCTGTTTTCCTTTCTCGACGCAAGCAGCTACACAAACACACACGGCCTTGTCGTTGATGCCAGTCCCGAGCCTCTCTTCCACCGACTGTGGTCCAACAGGACTGAAAATAACGAGGTCACATGTTTCTTTCTTTACAGGACAACAAGGACACATGTGTCGTACGTTACAGGACTAAATACATGTACAAGAAAGACACATGTGTCTTACGTTACAGAAACGCCTTTGTCGTAGCTATGCCGTGTGATTCAGACGATGCACTCTTCACGACCTGATATAGCAATATTATTATTATTATTATTATTGTGATCATTTTTATGCGCCTAATCTAGATATAGCCCTAGGCGCTTACATATTAATTTCTGCCGTTTGTATATATGTGATATATTAACAGCTATTGTGTTTTCAGCGTAGTAATAGGGTCCGATATTTAGACGAGACAAGTATAATGCCGACGAGTCGAAGACGAGTCGCATTATACTTGTTCGAGTCAAGATATCGGACCCTATTGCTACGCTGAAAACACAATAGCGATTATGTAGCTGTTCTGACCTTGATTTTTTGTTCCAAACTTACACAATGACAGTTTTTGCGTCGATGCGTTGATCTCAGGTTTTAGTAGCAGACGCCGTTTCTTATGCGCATTAGTTTCGCGCAGGCGCCACACTGACTTTGGAGAAAACAAACCTCGATTTGACAACACAGCTGTTGAAACAGAAGTTTGAGTTTTTTTTAATTTTGAACAAAGCTTCTTATGAAGAAGACCAAAGCATAACATTAACGGGAAACTAGAAACAACTGAAGAACTAGGAAGCAACAAGGGGAGGAGAAGAGATAATGGAACAGCTAATCCGTTCAAAGCGAGCAGACGGCAGTATGTTTTCATTTTGAGTGAATGGCATTTATACTTGTCTCGTCATTAGGGAATATTTCGACCTCAGTTATACACGACTACATGAATGTTAGTACCATGGGTCGATCATCAATACTTAAGAGGGGAATTGAAGTGGGGTATTCAGTGTGAAGTTACGAGGTAAGAAAAGCCGAATGCAAAAGTTTGTCTCAGTCGGCAACTGAGCTCACACAGGCACACACAAACGGCTGTTCCATAACATATATATATATATATCCCATGACCTCCCTTCTTTGTCTCTGTTACTTCAGTATGGGTATATATGTTGTATTTTTATAGCTCAATAAATACACCATGGACTCCAAAAAATATATGATAGTGCAGATTCCGATTTGGGCAAAGGACTACTTTCCTCCCGACCTTTGACCTCGCGCCGAACAATGTGACACATTTGTATGAAGTTCTAAAATCGTATTGCACGGCTCAGAAAACCATATCAGTTGCACGCAAAAATGAATCTCAGAACTGATCTGATGTCTGAGATGCAATAAGCAAAAGTTTCTTTCAT
>NC_090247.1:10597429-10678353 GCF_037325665.1 Littorina saxatilis | reverse complement strand
TTCTTTCTTTCTTTCTTTCTTTCTTCCTTCCTTCCTTCCTTCCTTCCTTCCTTCCTCGGGGGAATCGAGACGAGGGTCGTGGTGTATGTGTGTGTGTCTGTCTGTCTGTGCGTGTGTGTGTTTAGAGCGATCTTCACGGGAAGCTGCCACGCTGTACTCGCGTACGTGTGATGACATACGCAGAGGTTTATGGTAATTTACGCGATGAGTAAAAAACTACAACAAGAAAGGTTAATTTATAGAACGTTTAATTAAAGACAAAAGCAAAAACATTCACAAGTACGTTGACCTTTGTAATGACAGAATGATGATTTTGTGCATTTTTGTCAAAAGGTGAGAACGAAAATGACCGATTCTAAAATCCGTCTAAGAAGAATAATTACGTTTTACACACGGCATCTTTTATCGGCTATATGGCAAGCCTCCGGTTTTGATGTAAGGTGATAATTATAGTGTTGAAGTTTTAATCACAAGTAAAAAAAAACAATAAAAAAAAAAACTGTATGAGTTTTATAGCTGCTGTGGCCTTACAGCCAAATGACGTGGGTGCTCCGTTTTTAGCCGCAATTCACCCTGCAGTTTAATTAAACCGATCTCCTCCCAAACCGTTACACTGTCTTTTTACATTTAGTCAAGTTTTGACTAAATGTTTTAACATAGAGGGGGAATCGAGACGAGGGTCGTGGTGTATGTGTGTGTGTGTGTGGTGTGTGTGTGTCTGTGTGTGTGTGTAGAGCGATTCAGACTAAACTACTGGACCGATCTTTATGAAATTTGACATGAGAGTTCCTGGGTATGAAATCCCCATACGTTTTTTCATTTTTTGATAAATGTCTTTGATGACGTCATATCCGGCTTTTCGTGAAAGTTGAGGCGGCACTGTCACGCCCTCATTTTTCAACCAAATTGGTTGAAATTTTGGTCAAGTAATCTTCGACGAAGCTCGGGGTTCGGTATTGCATTTCAGCTTGGTGGCTTAAAAATTAATTAATGACTTTGGTCATTTAAAAATCTGAAAATTGTAAAAAAAAAATAAAAATTTATAAAACGATCCAAATTTACGTTTATCTTATTCTCCATCATTTGCTGATTCCAAAAACATATAAATATGTTATATTCGGATTAAAAACAAGCTCTGAAAATTAAATATATAAAAATTATTTATCAAAATTAAATTGTCCAAATCAATTTAAAAACACTTTCATCTTATTCCTTGTCGGTTCCTGATTCCAAAAACATATAGATATGATATGTTTCGATTAAAAACACGCTCAGAAAGTTAAAACAAAGAGAGGTACAGAAAAGCGTGCTATCCTTCTTAGCGCAACTACTACCCCGCTCTTCTTGTCAATTTCACTGCCTTTGCCATGAGCGGTGGACTGACGATGCTTACGAGTCTTGCTGAAAAATGGCAGCTACTTGACTAAATATTGTATTTTCGCCTTACGCGACTTGTTTTTACATTTAGTCAAGTTTGACTAAATGTTTTAACATAGAGGGGGAATCGAGACTAGGGTCGTGGTGTATGATTGTGTGTGTATGTGTGTGTGGTGTCTGTCTGTCTGTCTGTCTGTCTGTCTGTCTGTCTGTCTGTCAGTCTGTCTGTCTGTCTGTCTGTCTGTCTGTGTGTTTGTGTAGAGCGATTCAGACCAAACAACTGGGCCGATCTTTATGAAATTTGACATGAGAGTTCCTGGGAATATCCCCGGACGTTTTTTTCGTTTTTTTTATAAATACTTTTGATGACGTCATATCCGGCTTTTTGTAAAAGTTGAGGCGGCACTGTCACACCCTCATTTTTCAATCAAATTGATTGAAAGTTTTGTAAAGTAATCTTCGACGAAGGCCGGACTTCGGTATTGCATTTCAACTTGGTGGCTTAAAAAATTAATTAATGACTTTGGTCATTAAAAATCTGAAAATTGTAATACATTCATTTTTATATAAAACGATCCAAATTTACGTTCATCTTATTCTACCTCATTTCCTGATTCCAAAAACATATAAATATGTTATATTTGGATTAAAAACAAGTTCTAAAAATTAAAAATATAACAATTATGATCAAAATTAAATTTCCGAAATCGATTTAAAAATAATTTCATCTTATTTCTTGTCGGTTCCTGATTCCAAAACCATATAGATATGATATGTTTGGATTAAAAACACGCTCAGAAAGTTAAAACGAAGAGAGGTACAGAAAAGCGTGCTATGCAGCACAGCGAAACCACTACCGCGCTGAACAGGCTCGTCAGTTTCACTCCGTTATGCACAAGCGGCGTACTACGGTCATTGTGTAAAAAATGCAGTGCGTTCAGTTTCATTCTGTGAGTTCCACAGCTTGACTAAATGTAGCAATTTCGCCTTACGCAACTTGTTCTTTTGTGCGACAAGTCCGGGCCTCCAGTCAAGATGGCTTGGTGCGCTCAAAGGGAAAAAGACGACATAATTACTGGACGTTACTTACGACGGCTGCGTGTTTCTTGTAGACTTGACATTTGCTCGGAACGGGCAGAGATTTATTTTTGAGCTGAGACTTCTCCTTGCCTTTCATCTCCGGAAGGACCGTGCATGCAAGCCCGCCATTTCGCTTCATTTACCATCTCACTGATGTCGGCCCTTGTTCGCTTTATTCTCTTTTCCCGTGTCTCTTTTTGTGTGTGTTTCATCTGCTTTTTGCTTGCTTGTGGTTATTGTCTTTGTGAAGTCGTGTTTGTTCCCATTCGATGACGTCATCACGGTCGTTCGGAACAGATTCTTCAAGGTGCGTTCAAGTTCTGTCCCCTTTTATAGCCCCAAGTTGAAAGTATGTGAGCACGGCTGATCATGTTGAGCAGCAACGATTTCTGCAGTCTTCCGCCCTCATACGCTGACATTGTTGCAACTGGCATTTAACTTTTCTCGTGTAGTGTGTGGTAGGAGGTTCTTTCTTTCTTTATTTGGTGTTTAACGTCGTTTTCAACCACAAAGGTTATATCGCGACGGGGGAAGGGTGAAGATGGGATAGAGCCACTTGTCAACTGTTTCTTGTTCACAAAAGCACTAATCAAAAATTTGCTCCAGGGGCTTGCAACGTAGTACAATATATTACCTTACTGGGAGAATGCAAGTTTCTAGTACAAAGGACTTAACATTTCTTACATACTGCTTGACTAAAATCTTCACAAAAATTGACTATATTCTATACAAGAAACACTTAACAAGGGTAAAAGGAGAAACAGAATCCGTTAGTCGCCTCTTACGACATGCTGGGGAGCATCGGGCAAATTCTTTATCGTCCCAACTAATATGGGACTCCCCCTAACCCGCGGGGTAGGAGGTACAAACTGCTTTAAGTTCGTACGCTCTCACAGAATGAAGAGCATATATAGGGTCTAAAACACGGTTAGTATACATTTCGAAAGCTGTTTACTTGTTGTCTGTTTGTTTGATTGTTTGTTTGTTTTTCCTTACTTTTTAAGAGGTGTGGGCTATTTTTCCTTTTTGGAAAGGTCGGGCTGAGAAGTTTAATTTAGGGGGATAGAGAAGGACGGTTTCTTTCAGACTTTCAAGACTGGTCGGGAAAGGAGATTGCTTTGAGTTGACAAGACCAAACCATAACAGCTTTATTATTTTATCATGCTGTGTTTATAACATTAGGTCACATAAAATTCTGCAACATCGGACGATTACTGGTTTTTGTGGGTTATTTTTTTTGCGCATTTTCTATTTGTACGTTTAAAAAAAATTGTATAGAGACGAAGCAGGTCAGAAAAAGACAGTCGTCTTGATGGACATCTCTGAAAACAGTGGGTCACTACTTCTTCTTCTTCTTCTTCTTCTTCTTCTTCTTCGTTCTTCTTCTTCGTTCATGGGCTTAGCCTGCCACGTTTACTCATGGTTTTAGCACGAGTGGATTTTTACGTGTATGACCGTTTTTTACCCCGCCATTCAGGCAGCATACGCCGATTACATGGATTACAGGATCTTTTCCGTGCTCACTTGGTCTTATGCTTGCGTGTACACACGAAGGGGGTTAAGTCACTAGCAGGTCTGCACATAAGTTGACCTGGGAGATCGGAAAAATCTCCACTCTTAACCCACCAGGCCGCAGCGACCGGGATTCGAACTCACGACCTCCCGATTAGTAGGCCGACTTCTTACAAACACGCCACTGCGCCCGTCAGTGGGGCGCTACTGTTAGTCAACCGTTTGTCAGCATAAAAGTGCTTTGTGAAATGGGAAGTATCATAACAGTGGAAGCACTATCAGTAAAGATTGACGCTGTTTTGCGCGAAGAGTTACTATCCCCAGCAGCACCGAATATTCCCGACCAGCTCGCCAGATATGTGGGTGTGGGAGATGCCAGTCGTATGAGATCAGGTGCACGGCGATTACTGGAGACTCCAGCGATTCATCATTTCGGATGCGAAGGGTCAGACCGCAGATATATATTTCTTGTCCCTTCTACCCACACCGTATACCGTGGTTGCCCTTGGCAAATCTATCCGAAGCGGTTGCACCCTTATTTTTCTGTCCGAAGGGAGACACGCGACGTAAGTTTCTCAATTTTGCACAAAATCACCTGTAATTCCTCACAAATGACATATCATCACAAAACTACCGTTTGTACTTTGGCCTAAGGTGTCATAGCATCATATCATCGATTTGTTTCATTGCTTCATTATGTGCAAATTTTGACTTACCGCAGTTACTAGGGAAATTCAAGCACATGAGAAAGGCTACACACGATTGTAATGTGATCTATGGTCATTTCTTGACATCTGGATCAGATGGTATGATTTAAAGTGGTGCAGGAGCGTCATATTTCATGAATCTGTGAAGACATTCAAAGATTTGTCGGTTGCGCATCTCCGAAGTCTCTCTGTTTTTCTGGTTGCACACCCCCGAAGCAATTGGTTGCACACCGCCGAAGATATTTCAAAGAAATAAACAGGAATTTATTTGTGTCGGCCTCTGGGTATGTTCCAAATTGGTATGGAAAATCATATATCTGCTTGTCTGTGCCGATTTGGTGTACACAATATATATATATATATATATATATATATCTCTCTCTCTCTCTCTCTCTCTCTCTCTGTGTCTCTGTCTCTCTCTCTCTCATCTCTCTCTGTCTCTGTCCCTCTCTCTGTCTCTCTCTCTCTCTCTCTGTCTCTCTCTCTCTCTCTCTCTCTCTCTCTCTCTCTCTCTCTCTCTCTCTCTCTCTCTCTCTCTCTCTCTCTCTCTCTCTCTCTCTACAAGAGTCTTATATGGCTAAGAGCAAAAAGTCGTTGATTAGGCTTGACCAAACACGATTCTGAAGGAAAGAGTGTTAGTGTGTTTAGAAATGACACTTTGTTTGTAATCATTACTGTATAATTCTTGATTCAGGATTCTATTTCAAGAGGTGAAATAGACCAACTTTTGCTCATAGGTGCATAGCAAATTAATAGCGGTTGGCTGTCCAGTCGGCAAAACGATCTGGGCAGGCTCAGGTATATTGACGTTTTGCTAACAATAAGTTATGAAGCTAACTCTGTGAAAAGAAAACCACACAAGCCCGTTATCCTTAAACATCCTGTTTGGTCAAGCCCCAAAACACACTTTTTCCTCTAAGACGCATAACAAATTGTCCACGGTTAACCGTAGCAAGTTTTGTTGCATTTTGTGGTTGTATGACAATTGCTCACAGGACAAATGCTCACACGGACAAATGCTCGCACACACACAACACACACACACAGACACACACATACACGCACACGCACACGCACACGCACGCGCACACACAACATTGCACTGAATTCATGTGCATGCCTTGTCAGATGCGAAAATGTCACTTTGGAGCATGAAAATCACACACGCACACACAAATAAAAAAAATCCTCCGGGCGGCCCCAAAAATTGGGGCGGGCGCTGACGATCAACATTGTTAATTTTATTTCGCATAATGTAGGCAAAATACTAAGGAAATACTTCGGCGGTGCGCAACCGAAACAAAGCTAAAACTTCGGAGATGCGCAACCAGCCACTTCGGAGATGCGCAACCGACAAATCTTTGAATGTCTTCACAGATTCATGAAATATGACGCTCCTGCACCACTTTAAATCATACCATCTGACCCAGATGTCAAGAAATGACCATAGATCACATTACAATCGCGTGTAGCCTTTCTCATGTGCTTGAATTTCCCTAGTAACTGCGGAAAGTCAAAATTTGCACATAATGCGCTTGAAATGTGTAAATACTTGAAGGCCAACGTTCACAAACACATTGAAGCAATGAAACAAATCGATGATATGATGCTATGACACCTAAGGCCAAAGTACAAACGGTAGTTTTGTGATGATATGTCATTTGTGAGGAATTACAGGTGATTTTTGTGCAGAAACTTACGTCGCGTGTCTCCCTTCGGACAGAAATATAAGGGTGCAACCGCTTCGGACAGATTTGCCTAGTGCAACCACGGTATACGGTGTGTTACCTGGGAGAGGTCACGCGCTACCTCCAGACGCTCAGAGATCACGCTACAGCTACCGGTTCTCAACGTTCAGCTCACCAGGGCCGTGATGCACGAGAAAGTTACCTACCTGGTGGGAGCCAGCCGCGAAGTTGGATTGGTTAAAAGTGACAATTTATTTTTTATTATCATATGCTAAAACTGAGATTTGTTGTGATTTCAACGAATCAGTTCTTACACGATTGGGTGGCACCCACTTTCGTTTCGTGCACCCCAGCCCTGCGACCCATCGCTACGGAAACAATCTTAGATAATGCATCGACAGGTGAAGTCAGTTATTGCTGCAATTATACTAGCGCAGTTTCAGCGGCACAGACGACGCACTGCATAGTATTGATGCTGCGATAGGGATTATGACGAGTACTTGGTCTGTTTCCCTTTCACGCGGGCTGGGATAATCTGCGGTGCGTCGTCTGTCCTGCTGAAGTTACATAGGTGAGCGCCAGGCCTTACATCCTGAACTCAGGTCAAAATGAGTTCGGCTCATTCTCTCCCTTGACAGGATGCCTTGAGTTTCCTTGTCTCCCGATTTTTTTAATTTTTGTTTTACATGCATATTTATAGCTTTTTGTAGCCTAATGTATTATTAATAAAATCAGATTTGCGATCGTCGATAATGATTTTTCATGGTGTTGTGAGTAGTAAGGAAGCGCTCTTATACTACTGTTGTGTAATTTTTAACTTACACAGGAATTAATTTGTAAGACAGTTTCAAGGGAGCTATTTTTCGCGGCTGTATTTACTGTGCAAACAACTCTAAATATGGCAAAAGTGTCACATGATAATCAACCGTTTGGTTTCGGCATTCGCTGAAGCAGACGATTTTTTCTGTAGTGATGCAACCATATATTACGGTCTCCTTCCGGCAGCAGTCCCAAAATTTCGACTTGTTTTGACCTTAGAACGATGTCTTTATCATAACCGTGAAGAACAGAACGGAGATCACTGTCGAAGTCGGCCAATCTGCAATCATTTTCGTCTCGCGAACACTGATCTCAAACTTTGATCATGCTCGCAAAAAACATATGGGAGATAACTCTGTATTCCTAGTTTTGATAGATTCGCGTAGGACTGTCGCGTCCGGTCAGGGAGAGAATGAGCCGAACTCATTTTGACCTGAGGATGCAGGCCTTGCTGCTGCAAAAAGCGAACTTTCAACAAACGGCAAGAGCGTCTGGAAGGCATGCCAGCCAGAATTTATCCTTGATGCCGGCGTTTATTGCCGGTCCAAGAGAAGATCTGTCAACGATCGTTGTGGCTGGGGTGGTTACAGAGCTACTTCCTCGTTTTCACGGCCTTCCGATGCAGACTGATTAGCCGTGATTTCTAGCCAGCCAGCTATTCGTTGGTTTTTGTGCAGCCGGAACATAACTGGCCGAAGTAACGGAATTCTTGCCAGCTGCAGAGCCGGGAAATCAAGACAATCAGATTGTTTGTGAGATCAAGGGAGAGGACGGGTTGTGATATTTTGCGCGATTCTTCAATCTCTTTCACATAAACAGTTCCTCGCTGTGCCGGAACCTGACACACTCTCTCGTGCATTTTGTCAATTATATATCCCTGTCATTATTTCCAAGCCAGATTTGCCGTTATCAACAAATGATACAATCTTTATTTTCACCTTCTTATCAAGGTACAGTGACAAAAAGACGCCTTCCCTCAGAGCCCATCTGTGAAAGGATACTATAGCCTTTGGGAGTGACGGGTACGATGATCTTTGAAGCATCCCGGGCATTTTAGGACCCTGCACTTGATCGCGGGATAAAGATAATATTGCTCTTTCTCCCTCCACAACCACAGGTAAGAGTGTTTATTGGCGCGCAGCAGGGTGCTACCTGTGAAATGCTAACATATCCAGCATCCCTGGGCAGAGGTATTTAAGGTGCCGAAGCGGCAATACTTCAAAGAACTTTCGAAGGTGGGAGGCGGGGGGGTTGTACCTTCGTGATAACTGTTCTAGAGCAATCGGAGATGTAAAAACTGTTCTAAAGTTTCAGTTATTCGGACGTGTCAGATATAGACGTTTAAGAAGGACCAAGTTATTATGCCCAGCTCAAAATTAGGCTCACACGACAAAGAGAAGCAGTAGGCGCTCTAAAGTTGGAAAAGACGAGATGACAGCTGTGGGGGAGCATTCAGTCTCCTGGCACCTAAGTAAGCATTAATTGGCAGGCGACCTCAAGTTTTCTTTGGTTTTCTTTAGAACGCTCACTTCCCCCCTTTCTAATTTGATTTTATCGTCAGCTCCGTTTGTTTTTGATTGTCCAAAGACAGCGAGAGGGATCGTGTGGAAGAGAGGAGAGATGGGAAAGAAAGTCGGTGTGGAAGCAGCAGCAAGAGGAGAGATGGGCAAGAAAATCGGTGTGGAAGCAGCAGCAAGAGGAGAGATGGGAAAGAAAGTCGGTGTGGAAGCAGCAGCAAGAGGAGAGATGGGAAAGAAAGTCGGTGTGGAAGCAGCAGCAAGAGGAGAGATGGGAAAGAAAGTCGGTGTGGAAGCAGCAGCAAGAGGAGAGATGGGAAAGAAAGTCGGTGTGGAAGCAGCAGCAAGAGGAGAGATGGGAAAGAAAGTCGGTGTGGAAGCAGCAGCAAGAGGAGAGATGGGCAAGAAAATCGGTGTGGAAGCAGCAGCAAGAGGAGAGATGGGAAAGAAAGTCGGTGTGGAAGCAGCAGCAAGAGGAGAGATGGGAAAGAAAGTCGGTGTGGAAGCAGCAGCAAGAGGAGAGATGGGAAAGAAAGTCGGTGTGGAAGCAGCAGCAAGAGGAGAGATGGGAAAGAAAGTCGGTGTGGAAGCAGCAGCAAGAGGAGAGATGGGCAAGAAAATCGGTGTGCTTGCGAAACACGGCAAGCACATGGTGACCACTTGTATTGCTCGGTGTTTCGGACCTCGTCTGTGAGATTATAATCATAAAAATCTTCCCCCAGAAAAAGAGTTAAGGACAGATCGTTAAGGGGCTGAGACATATATAATGTAACAGAGGGCAGTAGTTCTTAAGTCACATAGGTGTCATTCTTTAAGAATTGTTGTCCTGTATTAAGTCACAGAGGTGCTATTAACTTTTTGAATTATTGCCCTCTCGGTCTCCATATTTGTGACTCCGGGGGAGCAGGTGCGGGTTGAAGAGAGCAGTCTTGGTGAACCTCACTCTATGTGCAGGGCGCGTGAATTGTGGTGAGCCTGCTGTTGTGTTAACTCATCAGGCATTCTAACTGTGGCGGGAAGGTAAATCCTTGTGAGCGCGCAGTGTGCACGGGTAGATTGTGACGAAAGCATTTTTAGCACGCCAAGGCAAGGCGTGTGCTTCTGTCACATCTTTATTGCATTGCCATTTCTTGTCGCAGCTGCATTCAAAAGGGGGGCGTGTAAATACAGACATGCAATGTTCTCCAGAAAGAAAGTCCGCGTGTTAATGTCTGAGGTAAAGTGAGAAAGAAAACAAAAGCTGCAGATGGAAATTCTGCCAGTTTTGTCTCAACAGTGTCATGGCGGTTTTCTGCAGACGGTGGCCTTTTCTGCCTGATTTTCCAACTGTTTTCCTTTCTGTTTTCTGTTTTCCTTTCTGTTTTCTGTTTTCCTTTCTGTTTTCCTTTCTATTTTCCTTTCTATTTTCCTTTCTGTTTTCCTTTGTGTTTTCCTTTCTGTTTTCCTTTCTGTTTTCCTTTCTGTTTTCCTTTCTGTTTTCCTTTCTGTTTTCTGTTTTCCTTTCTGTTTTCCTTTCTGTTTTCTGTTTTCCTTTCTGTTTTCCTTTCTGTTTTCCTTTCTGTTTTCCTTTCTGTTTTCTGTTTTCCTTTCTGTTTTCCTTTCTGTTTTCTGTTTTCCTTTCTGTTTTCCTTTCTGTTTTCTGTTTTCCTTTCTGTTTTCTGTTTTCCTTTCTGTTTTCCTTTCTATTTTCCTTTCTATTTTCCTTTCTGTTTTCCTTTGTGTTTTCCTTTCTGTTTTCCTTTCTGTTTTCCTTTCTGTTTTCCTTTCTGTTTTCCTTTCTGTTTTCTGTTTTCCTTTCTGTTTTCCTTTCTGTTTTCTGTTTTCCTTTCTGTTTTCCTTTCTGTTTTCCTTTCTGTTTTCCTTTCTGTTTTCCTTTCTGTTTTCCTTTCTGTTTTCCTTTCTGTTTTCTGTTTTCCTTTCTGTTTTCCTTTCTGTTTTCCTTTCTGTTTTCTGTTTTCCTTTCTGTTTTCCTTTCTGTTTTCTGTTTTCCTTTCTGTTTTCCTTTCTGTTTTCTGTTTTCCTTTCTGTTTTCCTTTCTGTTTTCCTTTCTGTTTTCTGTTTTCCTTTGTGTTTTCCTTTGTGTTTTCCTTTGTGTTTTCCTTTCTGTTTTCCTTTCTGTTTTCCTTTCTGTTTTCCTTTCTGTTTTCTGTTTTCCTTTCTGTTTTCTGTTTTCCTTTCTGTTTTCCTTTCTCGACGCAAGCAGCTACACAAACACACACGGCCTTGTCGTTGATGCCAGTCCCGAGCCTCTCTTCCACCGACTGTGGTCCAACAGGACTGAAAATAACGAGGTCACATGTTTCTTTCTTTACAGGACAACAAGGACACATGTGTCGTACGTTACAGGACTAAATACATGTACAAGAAAGACACATGTGTCTTACGTTACAGAAACGCCTTTGTCGTAGCTATGCCGTGTGATTCAGACGATGCACTCTTCACGACCTGATATAGCAATATTATTAATATCATTATTATTGTGATCATTTTTATGCGCCAAATCTAGATATAGCCCTAGGCGCTTACATATTAATTTCTGCCGTTTGAATATATGTGATATATTAACAGCCATTGTGTTTTCAGCGTAGCAATAGGGTCCGATATTTAGACGAGACAAGTATAATGCCGACGAGTCGAAGACGAGTCGCATTATACATGTTCGAGTGTCAATATCTGACCCTATTGCTACGCTGCAAACACAATAGCGATTATATAGCTGTTCTGACCTTGATTTTGTGTTCCAAACTTACAATATGACAGTTTTTGCATTGATGCGTTGATCTCAGGTTTTAATAGCAGACGCCGTTTTTTATGCGCATTAGTTTCGCGCAGGCGCCACACTGACTTTGGAAAAAAAAACTCGATTTGACAACACAGCTGTTAAACAGCTTTTTTTGTTAGTTCATTCGTATGCAACAAAAAGAAGTTTGAATTTTTTTAATTTTGAACAAGGCTTCTTATGAAGAAGACCAAAACATAACATCAACGGAAAACTAGAAACAACTGAAGAACTATGATGCAACAAGGGGAGGAGAAGAGATAATGGAACAGCTAATCCGTACAACGCGAGCAGACGTCAGCGAAGTTTTCATTTTGGGTGAATGGCATTTATACTTGTCTCGTCATTAGGGAATATTTCGACCTCAGTTATACACGACTACATGAATGTTAGTACCATGGGTCGATCATCAATACTTAAGAGGGGAATTGAAGTGGGGTATTCAGTGTGAAGTTACGAGGTAAGAAAAGCCGAATGCAAAAGTTTGTCTCAGTCGGCAACTGAGCTCACACAGGCACACACAAACGGCTGTTCCATAACATATATATATATATATCCCATGACCTCCCTTCTTTGTCTCTGTTACTTCAGTATGGGTATATATGTTGTATTTTTATAGCTCAATAAATACACCATGGACTCCAAAAAATATATGATAGTGCAGATTCCGATTTGGGCAAAGGACTACTTTCCTCCCGACCTTTGACCTCGCGCCGAACAATGTGACACATTTGTATGAAGTTCTAAAATCGTATTGCACGGCTCAGAAAACCATATCAGTTGCACGCAAAAATGAATCTCAGAACTGATCTGATGTATGAGATGCAATAAGCAAAAGTTTCTTTCATTATGAAAGCAATGCAGGTCGAAAAAAACGAACATTCAACTTACAAGATAACCAGATGCTAGCGAACCAAAACAAAAACACGAGTACCCTCCCCTTGCATCGTTAGCAGACGACTTTTGAGAATCTGTCGGTAGTGTGTTTTGGTGTGCGCCTTCAGCTATCAAACATCGGCTGTTTCACGTGTTTTGCGAGCAAGTCTACTCTTTTGCCTGGCTCTGCAGTAAGTCCACATATTTTTCCGTAATCCAGTCATATTCCTTCAAAATGCAATCAATCGGCGGTGACAGACGTGTCGGTCGCGTTTTCCTCTCACCCATACCAGTTTAAGTTCATCCATGCAAACACACTCGCAAAACAGTTTATCACGTAGATACATTTCAAATAGGGAGCAAATGGTTAAATCTAAACCTACATATTTGTTCCCTAAGATTTGCTTCTCTGTCAATAAGCCTAATTACACACGTTCGAGAAAAACAACGTGGAATCAATTCTGAATCGAGTAAGCCAAATGGGTCCCAAACCCGTTTCACCCGTTCTGCCGACCTGAAACGCAAAACAAAAGAATTGTGCGCTTCAACTAAATTAATTTCTATTCGACTTCATTACTTTCTTGCAACTTATGAACCTTTACTTAAAGCTTTTAAATGGTCTGAAAGTAGTGTTACCGCGTACTTATCGATGCACTCATTCGTTTTATTTTTTCAGCGACGGTCACTTAGTTTAAGGTTGCAAAAGGGCTAAGTCTCGCTGGCAACAGTTTTACCCTGCACAGATCGCAACAGTGCCGCTAGTAGTCTACACTTTGTGTTTGATGGTAGAATGGGATATACAGATTACAACACTCGTGGTTTTTTTATATGGCTTGTATTTCAGTCAAGACCCAGCGGGAATATCAATCGAGAGCCACTCGCCAGAGGCTCGTGTCTCCTGATGATATTCATCCGCTGGGTCTTGACTGAAATACAAGCCATATAAAAAACCACTCGTGTTGTAACCTATATATATGTTTTACCGCCCTGTTTGAACTACATCTTTCGACTTTGGGCATTTTGTGGTGTTTAGGGACAGAAAATAATTGGTTTAGTCCTGTTTCATCGAGAAGTTAGCAGAAAAGGGAATGCTATCGATATTATGATTTGTAAAGCTGAAAAACATTCCCAAGAAGAGTTTCAAGTTCTCAGTGTGTGCTGTTGTCGATTGAAACATCGTGTGGTACAGATGGGTAAACCGGAACCACGCGTCATTGTTATTGCCGATATGATTGTATTTGGCGTCATTCTTTGATGATCGGAATACGGATGTGTGAGACCATCCAACCACAGCCCCCGAATTCCCCCACGTGTATATCAGAATAGCTATATAATGATTTATTACCAATTCAGTGCCCCATATGGCTTTTTGACCAATCAGGACGCATTCTAGGTGACCCTCTAAATGTTATAACGTTCAGGCAGGGACCCTTTTTGTTTATCACGCTAAAATTTAACAAGACAAAGTAAAAATGTAATTCAACAATATCAGCGTGATTTATTCTAAAGAATGACACTTTAATGCTCTCTTTATCTAAAAAAAAATACCGAAAAGCGAGTTTTGTCGGTGGGTGCGTAACGGAACAGCAGGGCACCGCCCATCGTCTGAGTGTGCAATGCCGACCGCTCACTTGAAATCTAAATGATCAAAGTTCGAAAAAGTCAAGTGAAATTGTGCCACTCGCTTTACATCAAATGTATCTTTACCTCATTTCCCATCCGTCTGGAGTCGGTTCTAAATCTGTCGCTCTCTGTTCAACGAGAAAAAGCGAAGCAACCGAAACACATGTTCAACATGGTTTATCTTGTGAGATTGTTGTGTGTCAAAGGCATTTGACCTGTGAATATTCATCACGTCAGGTGTGTTACTCTGATTGGCTGACTCAGGTCACGAGAATTCTTTGACTGACAGGCATAATCAGGTAGAAGCGCTCAAGTTCCCATTGCGGCTGTTCTGTCTAATTCGCGGGATTGCTTCGAAATTTCTTTTGGTTGAATTAAACAGTAATAAAACCGTTATTTCTAATATGCTGACTGTTAGCAAATGATAACAGACATGTCTCACAAACGATATCAGCATTCGCCTAAAAGGCTCATGCTTGATATCTTTTTTCTCGACATGTCTTGTTATCATTTGCTAACAGTCAGCATATTAGAAATAACTCATAATAACACTGGTAGGTAGACAAGGCACGTGCAGCTTACTGCAGCAAACGAATGTTTCGGGGACTTCTCGCTGGTAGCTTCTGTGCACACACCTACAGATAATAAGGCCTACGACGCGGGATTTACATAGTAGGTGTTTTGTTTCTTCTTCTTGGTGTTCGCGGCAGATGATTGTTTTAACAAATAGTAATTTAAAAAGAAAAATGCTATAGCATCGTCGAGGGTCATTTTCGTCTTGGGGTTTTAATTGTAGAGCAGTATTGTGAGAATAACTGTGTTGTATGAGGTGGAGTGACTGTAAATGTTTGTCAAGTGTGGGTATGCAGTAGTGAGTAATGTATCGTCACGCTCATAAAATAATTGCCCATGTCATTTTTGTTTTCTTTTTTTAGAGTTTTGAGTTATAAGTTGCAAACTGCCTATCTTGTGCAGTTGACAGCGGTATACGCTTGAGAAAAAAAAAGCTGACAGCAACATTTTTAATCAGCACAACTGCATAAATTATCAACCCCGAAAAGCGTTCGCATATCTTCACATTCTCCAAACAAGCATTTTTGTTTTAAAACGGAAAAGTGCCTCCTCAGACACGAGAACGGCAGTTTTGCTTACGTTACCGTGGCAATGGTTTCCGATTGTCAGAGAGTGTGTACTTCTTAACACATGACAGGTACCCTGCCAGGAGCTTCCCTTGTAGTCTTACTGCAGCAATGTCTAACACTGAGTTAGGTGGCCCTATTTTGTCTCATGAGCGTGACGGTATTCTGTTGCAAAATGTATCCGATCCGTATACATGTGAAACGCTCTTCTTGTCTGCGAGATTATTTATTAAGTTATTTATTTATCTATTTATTAATTTATTTATTTATTTATTTATTCATTTATTTAGGTATGTACTTATTTAGGTATGTAATTATATAATTGGGTTAAAAGGTTTTTCAAAGTATACGACTGAGTTTGTGGAAAGCATCAACACGAGAAAACTGTGGATTCCTTTTCGTCAAAAAAGAAAGGTTGCCGTACCTGGACCCTCGCTTCGTCATGATGACAAGCTGTCAGCCACCCTTCTGTGTAAGGCTATAATATATAGCAAGCCAGCATGGAACTAGTAGTGTTTATTTTGCATAAACACAGGGTGATACCTTTTGCCCTGGGACATCCTGCATTGTATAATGTCAAACTACCTACAGCCGATGTGTAAAGACATCACAAACACATGGACTTGCTTCTTAACAACGACCCCCTTATGAGATCTGTACCATACGTTCAGTTGTCTGTGCGTCTGACGGCTCCGTTGCCTTGTGTTTTGCTCTGTTTATTGGCATTTTCTTTGTGTGTTCCACATTTCTGTATTCTTTTATTTTGCTCTGTTTATTGGCATTCTGTTTTTGTGTTCCACTTTTCTGTATTCTTCAATCTTGCTCTGTTTATTGGCATTCTGTGTGTGTGTTCTTCAGTTCTGCATTCTTTTATTTTGCTCTGTTTATTGGCATTCTGTTGGTGTGTTAAATTTCTCTGTATTCTTCTATTTTGCTCTGATTTTTTACATTCTGTTTATGTGCTCAACTGCTCTGCATTTGTCTGTGTTGTACTGTTTACTAACATTCTCTTTCTGTGTTCAGTTGCTCTGTGATTTGTTTTGGGATACTGTTTATTTGTGTTCCGCTTGTGTTGTATGGGAGCCATCCCGTCTCAGCAGTTGAGAGAGAGAGAGCAGAATGTGGCACCGAGGGGCTTCCAGTGCTGGGAGGAGAAGACTGTGTGAATGGGTTTCCTGTCTGTGTCTTTTTCCTCCCCAGCATCCGTCATTTTTTCCCCCATTACGTGTGACCTTTTTCTCCGCCCTGTGTGCCGGCTGATTGGGAATTGAAAGGCTTCCACAGCTACGTCAACTTCTTTTCGATGCAGCCTGCAATCTGCAAGTTTCTCTTTTTGTCTTGCTCTCTTCTCCGTCTGTCTGTCTGTCTCTATTTCTCTCTATTTTTTCATCTGTCTGTCTTTCTTTCTTTGTCCCTCTCTTTTTCCTTTGTCTCACCTGTCTGTTCTCCTGTTCGCCCCCCCCCCTCCCCCCGCGTCTTTGTCGTGGCTTTTCGGCCATTGTGAGCTCTGGCGCCAGCAGAGCTGGGAAACCGCAACACGGTGGCCTAGTGGTAAGGCGTCCGCCCAGTGAGCGGGAGGTCGTGGGTTCGAACCCCGGCCGGGTCATACCTAAGACTTTAAAATTGGCAATCTAGTGGCTGCTCCGCCTGGCGTCTGGCATTATGGGGTTAGTGCTAGGACTGGTTGGTCCGGTGTCAGAATAATGTGACTGAAGCCTGTGCTGCGACTTCTGTCTTGTGTGTGGCGCACGTTAAATGTCAAAGCAGCACCGCCCTGATATCACCCTTTGTGGTGGACTGGGCGTTAAGCAAACAAACAAACAAACAAACAAAAAAGAGCTGGGAATCAGGAAGTGTTTTGTTTTCAACTGAAGTCTTGCGTGTTATCGGAATGTGTATCGATTATCATTTTTAGAACGTGTCCATAACCAGTCTGCTCGTTAACGGTCTTAATGTTGTTATTGTTTGAGACGTGTATCAAAGAAAAAAACAAATGAATAAAACACGCTTAAACCAAGTCTTGCGTGTTTTGAGGTCATCGCTTGCTTCAAGCGTTGCGAAGCCTTACAGGAAATGGGACAGTCACCGAGCAACAGTTCAGTGAGGCTTCGCCAACAGATCATTGCCCCAGTATTTCAGCTGATATTCTTTGAAACGTCATGGCTCTGACAAGCGATCCGCGTTACAGAAACTTGAACCGAACGGTATTCTCTCGCTGCAAACACTGCTTGAGATCCTTGTGGTCTTCGTCTTTTGGGGCTGATAGGCACGAGAAAATGACACACAGGTTGGGAGCCAGCCGCGGGGTTGGGTTGGTGGGGCGGGGATATAGCTCAGTTGGTAGCGCGCTGGATTTGTATTCAGTTGGCCGCTGTCAGCGCGAGTTCGATCCCAGGTTCGGCGGAAATTTATTTCAGAGTCAACTTTGTGTGCAGACTCTCTTCGGTGTCCGAACCACCCCCCGTGTATACTACATTGGGTGTGCACGTTAAAGATCCCACGATTGACAAAAGGGTCTTTCCTGGCAAAATTGCTTAGGCACAGTTAATAATTGTCTACCATACCCGTGTGACTTGGAATAAGGCCGTGAAAGGTAAATATGCGCCGACATGGCTGCAATCTACTGGCCGTATAAAATTTCATCTCACACAGCATCACTGCAGAGCGCCTAGAACTGTACCCACGGAATATGCGCGATATAAGCCTCATTGATTGATTGAGAACAGAAACAAACCTCTATTTCAACCCCGATCTGACCGCGCGGTAAGCTCCTATCCGGTGCGCAGCAAACTCCCATCCGGTTGGTATGTTTCTTTTGAACATCATCCTTGGTCTGCAGCACAAGAATAGACGAACGCCGGAAATAACTCTTTCGGGTGTGTATGGGTTGTGAAAGATTGAATACTCATAATTTTATTGAGGCACACTTTCCACACGTGCTCCTTGTCCACGTGTTTTAGACACATCCCTCGCTATAGTGACTGACTTGCCTATAATGTCACGTGGGAACGTATGACTCAAGAAAAGCAAGAGTATTCATTCTTTTACAGCCCATACAAATACGACAGAGTTATTTCCGGAAATCGTATATTTACACTGGTTTCAAAGAGCTAGAGACGTTGTATCGTAAGGGATTAATGGAACACAGAATGTGCAGCACTTCAATGAATACAGGGTACCCTAAACGGTTGTGGCGTTGGGCAAACAATACCCAATCAGTGGCTGAGAGTCTTCACCGTTCGGAAGGCCGGAGAAGCACGGATGCTGTATTTGGTCAGTTCAGAAGTCCCATTCATCTGACCAAAGGGCTGTCTCCTGGCCATCCTTCAGGCGTGCACGTGACAACCTGATTCTCCCCTCTCTCCTCCTTCTCCCCCCCCACTCCCTCTCTCTCTCTCCCTTCTCTTTTCTCGTTTCAGTATCTCTGTCTGCCCCTGTTCAAATACATCTTATTTTAGGTGCACAGTTCTGCTTATTCAGTGACTGTGAGGTGACTCTGCTTTATTCCACCCTCTGCTTCTTTCTCTATGTAAACTTGTAGGGCTAGTTATTTTTCGGTAACTTACCCAACAACCAAAATCACTGACCCAACAACGGGCCTGAATCCTCGATAGCTCATGGGTAGAGACTGTACACATTGTGGATCTACTTTTTGCGACTCAAAAGTTCAGAACACTCTAATGTACAAAATATACATTTCTGGAGCAAACAATACAACCATACCGCATTTAAACCAGCAACTACAGGCTTGAACACATGAATCTCAATATAAAATCCATGAGTTTGGTTGTTTTCTGAATTCAGATCTGCCGTGCACAATCGTTTATCGCTAGCAAGATTCCAAGAAAAGTAACTCTCACACTTTGTCTAGTGACACGAGTAGTTCCCCTTCCAGATTTCGGCTGCATCGACAAGACTGCAATCCGACGGTCAGTTTTCAACAATATTTCATTTTATAAACAGATCACACGCAATCAATTGCAAACATTTAATCAACTTAAAGAACATGCAGCGGTTTCATATACTATTTTGCCCCAGAAAACTGAACTTCATACAGTTTTTTAACGTTGGAACACGCGTGTAAAACTTCGTCTGCTAGTCACATTCGAGGAAAGAACATTTCCTGAGCAATACCAAAACATGAACAAAACACACACTGTCTGCCTTTACCGCCACAGCAGAATGACAACATAACTGTGTACTTGATTTTAGTTCAAAACATGGACATTGACAAGAAGTGTTACAGAATTGAATGATTTGCACGGAACTATACAACCGCGCATTAATCGATCGCCTGCGCAGGTAGACTGGTTGGGTGAATATGATTCGATCAAACTTTCGCACAAAAACTCCTCTTTTCTTTGAATAACTGAAGAAAGGAGGAATAGAGGTTACATACCTCGTCTCAATGATTATCAAAAATTATGGTCTCAGTTCGCGGTCATGAAAAAGCTCGCTTTTTGTAATACGACTCTATGTCTCTTACTATCTCTGTGTGTGTGTGTGTGTGTGTGTGTGTGTGTGTGTGTGTGTGTGTGTGTGTCTCTCTCTCTCTCTCGCTCGCTCGCTCTCTCTCTCTCTCTCGCTCGCTCGCTCTCTCTCTCTCTCTGTCCCCCCCTCTCTCTCTCTCTCTGTCTCCCTCTCTCTCGCTCTCTCTCGCTCTCTCTCGCTCTCTCTCTCTCTCTCTCTCTCTCTCTCGCTCTCTCTCTCGCTCGCTCTCTCTCTCTGTCCTCTCTCGGCCCCCTTCTCTTTGTTCTCTCTCTCTCCCCCCTCGCTCTCCCTTTCTCTCTCTCTCTCCCTCTCTCTCTCTCTCTCTCTCTCTCTCTCCCTGTCCCCTTTCTCTCTCTCCCTCCCCCACACTGTGTGTTAATTAGCAGAATGGATCATCAGGACCGCCGACACGGAGCAGGAAGTCAGACTCATCAGTCTCCCGTGGTGCGCCTTGTGCCGAACAGCCAGGAACGGAGACCGTACGGATACTCGTCCTTGCTTTCACAATAGTTCACTGTGGACTTCTTCTTTATACTTCAAGAGACTGAAAGGAGTGGAAGACTTAGTTTCAAGTTTTCCAAGGGGTAGAAGAAGAGAGAAAAATATTTTAATAGAAAATATTTAACATAAATATAAAACTAACATTTCATTTGTAATCGTATGACTTGAAACACATTAGCAAAAATGGAATAGCGTGTATATTGGGGGCTGCCTGTTCCGCAACGCAAAGTTGTTGTACCAGCGTAAAAAGATATAGTTGAAAACAAACGAACAAACAAGACTGGTTTGTTTGTTTGTTTGTTCGTTCATGGGCTGAAACTCCCACGGCTTTTACGTGTATGACCGTTTTTACCCCGCCATTTAGGCAGTCATACGCCGCTTTCGGAGGAAGCATGCTGGGTATTTTCGTGTTTCTATAACCCACCGAACTCTGACATGGATTACAGGATCTTTTTCGTGCGCACTTGGTCTTGTGCTTGCGTGTACACACGGGGGTGTTCGGACACCGAGGAGAGTCTGCACACAAAGTTGACTGAGAAATAAATCTCTCGCCGAACGTGGGGACGAACTCACGCTGACAGCGGCCAACTGGATACAAATCCAGCGCGCTACCGACTGAGCTACATCCCCGCCTCAAAACAAGACTGGTAAATGAATGCATTGTTTATTTTAAGAAAATGCAAATCGCTTACAAATACTCCGCCTTATTGAGATCCTTCCAAGGATGATAATTGTATTCCGAGTCCAAACTTTGGACAGAGATTAAGAATAGTGAGAAAGAGAGCGAGAGAGGAATGAGAGGAAGGAAGATTGAGAACTGAACTGCATTTTTTTCCAAGGATTAAGATTTAAGGCTGGGCTTTTTCTTACAATCTGTCCTTGAGACAATCACTTTCACACAGACAATCTGTCCTTGAGACAATCACACTCACACAGACAATCTGTCCTTGAGACAAACACACTCACACAGACAATCTGTCCTTGAGCCAAACACACTCACACAGACAATCTGTCCTTGAGACAATCACACTCACACAGACAATCTGTCCTTGAGACAATCACACTCACACAGACCATCTGTCCTTGAGACAAACACACTCACACAGACAATCTGTCCTTGAGACAAACACACTCACACAGACAATCTGTCCTTGAGACAAACACACTCACACAGACAATCTGTCCTTGAGACAATCACACTCACACAGACAATCTGTCCTTGAGACAAACACACTCACACAGACAATCTGTCCTTGAGACAAACACACTCACACAGACAATCTGTCCTTGAGACAAACACACTCACACAGACAATCTGTCCTTGAGACGTACACACTCACACACAGACAATCTGTCCTTGAGACAAACACACTCACACAGACAATCTGTCCTTGAGACAAACACACTCACACACAGACAATCTGTCCTTGGGACAAACACACTCACACACAGACAATCTGTCCTTGAGACAAACACACTCACACACAGACAATCTGTCCTTGAGACAAACACACTCACACACAGACCAACACTGAGAGACAAGCAGAGAGACAGATAGACACAGCAAAGAACGTCCTGAGAGTCTAAAAGAGGCAGAGAATTTAGTAATAGAGAACCGCTGGTCAGAATAATTCAGTTTCACCTTTGGATGGAGACACAGCACGGCCGTCATTGACCTCACACTACCATCCCTCGTTGTCAGCAGAGGCCGCACAGGAGTCAACTGGTTTTGACCATTTCTTGTCCTCCTAGGTGACGTACTTGGCAGCTTCCGGTCGCCCAATTGTCATTTAATTCCTTGCTGACAACGTCGCCTATCTCTCTTTCCCTCCCTAGCGCTAGCACAGAAATTGGGCGTGGAAGGAAATAAGAGAGAAATAGGGTTGAACATTGATGAATAAAATGTATTGTTGGCATTGAATTTCGTAGGGTGGAGAAAATTGGTTAAGGGGTGTGGGGGGGGGGGGGGGGAGAGAGGAAGAGAGGGAGGGAGAGAGATTGTGATGATGCTGATGATGATGGAACTTTATTTTACAAGAATGGAGGTTTAAGGCTACGCCTTTTCGTACGACCTGTCTTTAAATCTAGATAAAACAAAATTCCAATAAATAAGAGAGAGAGAGAGAGAGAGAGAGAGAGAGAGAGAGAGAGAGAGAGAGGAGCGAAAGAGAGACAGAGACAGAGCGAAAGAGAGAGACAGAGACAGAGAATCACAATTTCAACCGATTCAGATCAAACTCCAGACCTTTTACAATTCACACTCGAAATGCCACAATGCATTGGACATGCTAAAAAGGAGAAAGGAATTGGGGGAGGTGATGTGTTTGCACACCAGTAGAAAGATCGGCGTGACCGATGGTGAATGCCTGCACTTCATTCCGCTGGGCTGGACCTCGATTGATGATGTCCTCACGCCGTTGCACCTTCCCTTCCCGCTGCTTTCACTGACAAAGGTCCGGTTTAATAAGGAAATGGATCTGGCCAAATAGACTGCCTCTGTCAGTGCAAAACCGCCGTTTTTCATCCTGGCCAGATATGGCCCTCTCCGTGTAGAACCATTCAGTTCCACCAGAGCTGGACATTGTCGAATGTTTGTGACACGACGGGCACGTTTTGTGATAAACTGCGTTAACGAAGTTTGCTACAAGCTGTGGTCATTATTACAGCCCATGACAAGCTATCTAGAATGTGCGACAAAGTCTTGAGCTCTGTTCCATCCGTACGGCATCAGAGAACCGCAGTGGATTGCAGTAAGGCTTGGCTCTCACCTATGTAACTTCAGCAGGACAAACGATGCACTGCAGATTATCCCAGCCCGCTAAACGTTGCGTGAAAGGAAAACAGGCCAAGTACTCGTCATAATCCCTATCCGGCGCAGCATCAATAATATGCTGTGCGTCGTCTGTGCCGCTGAAACTGCGCAGGTATATTCTGCCCTTAAAGGCTACAGCGCACACAAGATTACCTCATGCAACCACTGACTGTCTCAGTTGGACCGGGTTGAACGCAGAGCGTACAGAACAACACGTGCAACCACTGACTGTCTCAGTTGGACCGGGTTGAACGCAGAGCGTACAGAACAACACGTGCAACACGACTGTCCCAAGCAGAGCGGGCAGAATGGGCTGGCGATGGGATGATCCCTTGTCGTGCCGCCTGATGGAAACCATTGATCTGTTTCACCTTCCCTTAGCGGGGAGAAGGACGGGGAGACTGAGACAGGGAAGCTTTCTGCTGGGCAGCAAATGCAGAAACTCCATTCACTCCCTGCGCGCATGGCTGACTCCCTGCAATGTGCAATGACGTGAATGGATGTCTTCTGCTTCAGCGCGGATATAGCGAACGCATTTCACGTGCAGCCTCACACAGACACAGTGCGGGGGTATTAAAATCATGGCACGCATTTGTCAACTGAATTACCCACTGTACAAACCCTGTACATTTATGAATCTAATAACATAACTTTTATTTGTTCGTATAAACATTGTGCACCTATGGGGCTTATGTCAGCCCGTGTGTATAAACAGTGTGCACTCGTGAATATGATGTCATAACTTATAAATAGGTATACATCAATACAATCCGATGCCATTACATTGCCGGGCAGTGACCAGAGTGCCTTTCAGTGGGGCAAGGGATCGTGAAATGTTTATTTCACGCGCTGATGGGGAAAACAGAGGGAAGGCGGGGGAGCGTGAAGATGGGGCTGTGTATGGGGCGGCCATTTTGATGGCCGATGACACGATGACCTTTTCGCCAGATTGGCCAATGAGATGACGCGCCGGGTGACAGCTTTGTGGGTGCTCTCCCCTGGCACAGAGATCAAACTCCTTCCGGTGGAGGCGCCATCACGCGCTGGCCTTTTAGCGGCTGATAAATCTCTTTCTCCGCGTCAATTAACTCCTCCCTTTCGTCCTGTGTTTAGGGACACTCCGCAGCCCTCACGCCTTGTCCTTTTAACGCCTATTTTTGTCTCCCTTTTTCTAGCGTCAAATTATGGGCGGTTTTGGTTGTGGTAGCCCAGCAGCCACAATTTGCTCTATTTCTCTTAGTGTCGCTTTCAGGAAGTATCATCATTTGCATTTTGATAAAGTGAATGCCAGTTTGCTTAGAGGACATGACGAATGATTTATTTGGATAGGGGGATTTATGCGCACGCAAGGGAAGAGAGTGAGAGAGAGAGAGAGAGAGAGAGAGAGAGAGAGAGAGAGAGAGAGAGAGAGAGGGGGAGAGAAAGATAAACAAAGAGAGAGAGAGAGGGGGGAGAGAGAGTAGAGAGGGGGTGGGGAGGAAGGGAAAGAGACGGACAGACAGACAGACAGACAGACAGAGAAGGGCCAGAGACAGGTCTACGTATGGCTGAATGTGATCGAGTGGATGCACATGCATTTCTAGCCCCTCATTATTCCCTTCTGTCAGTCTCCTTCTGACGTCATGCACGCTCTACCTCTACCCATTTTTGCATCATTCCGACTCCCTCTCTCCTTCCGCATCATCTTCCAGAGAAACACCAGATCACTGCTCAATTGGAAGCTCCGCAGTCTTACGATCAAAAGACAGGGCGGGCACAAGAAGAAGGCAAAGCATACGGGCACACACTCTGTTTGAAAGGGTGTTTTCTTGAGCTGTTATGCAATACGCTAATCTCTTTAATATTCATGATAAGACGCTTTGAAGTTGGGTGCGGGGCGGAGTGACCTGAGGCTGATGGGAGCTGAAAGTGTTGCCTGCTTGGGTACCAGGGCACCGTGACACAGCGTCTGGAAATACATTAGGCAAAAAAAAAAAATAGTCTGTTTACGGTAACCCGACCGACCCTATTTTTTTCGCGCGACCCTAGACTTTTTTTGGGCATTTGGGGAAAAAAAAAAGAAAAAAAATCTGGGTTTTTTTGCAAAATAACGTAAAAATATGGTTTTTTGGGAAAAAAAAAAAAATCCCGACCTACCGACCCTATTTTTTTGGCCTATGTTACCGTAAACAGACCTCTCTTTTTTGGCCTTAGCTTGCGTCTAGGAATGGAACCGTTTGATTCAAAATCCTTCTGCCTCAGACGTGTTCAGGACGAGTCTTGTAATGGACACCAACTGACTTATTCATGTCCGCCTCTCTCCGATTTTTTAAAGGCGAATCTTGTCGAAGTCGAAGTCACTCACACTGTCTCATTCAAATCCTTCTGTCTCAAACGTGAGCGAATCATGTCGAGCTGTCTCATTCAAATCTTTTTGTCTCAGATGTTGTGTGTGAAGAGTATCATTGAGCGGACAATAGAGCGGACCCTAAGCTCATCGCGTGCAACCATGATTTCCGGCTGGCATATGTAGTACTATAGGGGAAAGTCGCTAAACCTGGAACAGTTAAGGAGAAACAGCCGTACCAGACAAAACAATGGATATTGCAAAGCGTTCTTTTTATTGTCACATACTAGACTCTATCAGTAAATAAACGAACCACATAAAATAAAATAAAAGTCACGCAACTCATCAGACTGATCATAATAAAAATGTCTGCATTTGTTCCAGGTTGGACGCATGGGTGTTTAAAGTGGAACACTATGTTGTCAAACTCGGAACACATACAAACACACCCTGACTCTTTCTAGCTCTGTCTGTGTCTCACACACACACACATATACACCCACACACTCTCATTCACACACAAACAACCCCCCCGCGGGTTAGGGGGAAGAATTTACCCGATGCTCCCCAGCATGTCGTAAGAGGCGACTAACGGATTCTGTTTCTCCTTTTACCCTTGTTAAGTGTTTCTTGTATAGAATATAGTCCATTTTTGTAAAGATTTTAGTCAAGCAGTATGTAAGAAATGTTAGTCCTTTGTACTGGAAACTTGCATTCTCCCAGTAAGGTCATATATTGTACTACGTTGCAAGCCCCTGGAGCAAATTTTTGATTAGTACTTTTGTGAACAAGAAACAATTGACAAGTGGCTCTATCCCATCTCCCATCTTTCCCCGTCGCGATATAACCTTCGTGGTTGAAAACGACGTTAAACACCAAATAAAGAAAGAAAGAACACACAAACAAGCACACATTGCCACACACACAACATAAATAAATACGTCATAACATTTTGATTAGGCCATTTTATCTAAATATCTTTTTTTTCAACATCATATTTTGATTTTTACCAAGAAAATAACAAATCGAATAACAATTTAAGCCTTAAATGTAAAACACAAAGATAAATAAGGGCTATGTCTAAAAAGGACTGAGAAAAAAAACCTTAAAAAACAACAACAGGAAAAAATAGGCAAAGAACCGATTTCGCAGACAATGTCCTTTGTCTTCTACTGTCAGCGAAGTCATCGTGTGATTTTACTGTGTGCACTTCTGGCACTATAACATATCCTCAGGGGAGTTGGTGTCACACATGAAGCAGTACCACGAAATTTCGCAGCTTCATTTGTACCCCTCTTCTGTTGACAAATAGATATAAATGGGCTACCTGCCCAATTGACTAAAATAATGTAAAAATCATTACGCATAAAGTCTCAAAGCAAATAACTAAGAGCAGATTTAAGAACTGATTTTGCAGACACACAAAAATTGCTAAGTACAGATTTCGAAGTCCTTTTGTCCGCTGCTGTCAAAGCAGTCCTCGTGTGCCCACTGTGTGCACTTCTGGCACTGTATCATGTTCTCAGGGGAGTTGGTGCCACACATGCAGCAGTACCAAGTGCTTTCCTCCGGGATAGAACGCATCGTCGAGAATGTTCTCCTTTTTTCCCCTGATCAGAAGATATTCCCCTCTTGTTTCTCTGAGCAGAAGATTTTGTAGCTTCATTCTTTCCTCTTTTCTGTTGACCTGCACGTCTTTTTACAAGTGAAATCTCCAGCTTCTGCTTGTCAGGAGAAGATGTGATGATTTCAGATTGTTTTTTTCGTGATGTTCTCTTCGACGAGCTTGTGGTTGTGCGTTGCAGGACATCAGCAGCAGGTAAGCTTACATTTGCTGCTGACACCAAGCAATCATAATGACCAGAATCTCCATGTCCAGTGTATAAAACAACGATGGGGGTGACGTTGGCAAATTTATTTCAGCTTCAAGAATGCTATTGATTAGTTCTTGTTCTATCTCTGGTGTTAATGCAGAAGGTCTTCATGTGAACTTTACTTCTTCTTTTGCAAATTTGTACTTTTCCTTCTAAATGACTTTTAAGAGTTGTGACAGTAACACCATATTCTCTTGATGCGCAACGCAAACCCATATCTCCGTTCCACACTGCCGACAAAGCGCAGCGCCATTTCTTCTGGTAACCACCGCCGTTCGGGTCTCATAATACTGTCAAACAAATCAGTCAATCATTCAATAAAACTTATAGAAGGGAAAAACACAACAAAACCGAAAAGAGAATTGAATACGTGAATAAAACAGCAGTGTTCTTGATCTGTTTATTGTTTTATGAGGGTAAGATGGAACAGAATGCGGTAAAGCTGGAACACTGTTCCATGTTTGCCTCTCTTATGTGTTCCATCATTGCCGCATGGCACCTGCATGGATTTCGCGTTTTTCTGTTGGATACACGTGACGTTTCAAATCTTTTTCTCCGTTCAAATTATTGTAAATCTATGAAAGTGTATCACAGCAATGAACATTTTATGTGAACGTATATAGATAAAGAGTAATAATACGAATTGTAGACGGTAGAAATAAGAAGAAGAAGGAAGAAAAGTTTAAAAAACGTACCATGTTTTTGGTTTTGCCGCGGTAATCATTTTTCTTGCTGGAATAATATCAAGGAATGTCACTAGACATTTCTGCACAACAATTGTTCATGAATTGTTCCCCGTTCATCGCATATTGAGGTGTTCCAAGTTTGCCGACTGTTCCGGGATTGGCGACTTTCCCTCAGTTCTGGTCATGAAAATGGCATCGTCCGAACAGGGGCGTCATGCTGTGGGGAGAAGCACAAGCATCTCTCGTTGGCAACACAGGCCTGGAGACATGGGTCTGCCTCATCGTATTGTACGCTTTTAATTTCATTGGGGAAAAAAGTTTTTCATTTCGTGGTAATTATAGTGCGTGTGTTCGTGGGTGCCTGGATTTTCGTGTGTGGACGGGTCGACCTTTCAATTGTTTTCAACAATAATCCCACATACAACAATAATCCCACATACAACAATAATCCCAACAATAATCCCACATACAACAATAATCCCACATACAACAATCATCCCACATACAACAATAATCCCACATACAACAATAATCCCACATATGGCATGTGTTGATGAGGGAGACTTTGCTTGACAAAGTGGACAAATAACTTTGCGCTGGTTTTTTTTAATTTTTTTTAATTTTGTTTTTTTTACACACAAGATCGTTACCTGTCCCACACTGTATTTAGGTATATCGGTCAAACGCCCCTGTATGTGTATAACATAATGGCATCATAATGACAGTGTGGGACAACCAGTTATACAACTAACTCTTTCCACTGAGTTGACATATTGTGTACTAGATGAATACCCGCTTCGCCGGGTAGACGGCTTCGCCGGGAAGAAGTAGAGCCGAATACGCGGCTGCGCCGGGGACCCGGCTTTGCCGGGTGTACGCCGGCTTCGCCGGCGCACGAAGGAAGGGAGATAAACGCGCAAAACACTGGAGAAGATAAGGAAGAGTTGTGGACAGTGACCTTCTAAAAATAGTAACGGGAATATGGATGAAAGCGTTGTGGACTGTGACCTTCTAAAAATAGTAACGGGAATATGGATTGACGCCACACGAAGGAAGGGAGATAAACGCGCAAAACACTGGAGAAGATAAGGAGGAGTTACTGGGAATGGATGTAGTGGATGTACAGAAAATCGGTTCAGCGCTGCGCGCTAAGAGCACGTGTTGAAAATTCTCATCAACCAGGTTGTGTCCGGGGTCTACCTGAATATGCCCACCAAATTTGAAGCAGATCCATCGATAACTTTGGCCGTGCATCGCAAACACACACACGGACACAAGCCGTATATATATATACTAGAGGAATACCCGGCTTCGCCGGGGTGAATCGCGAGACAGAGACAGACAGCGTGGCGGTTCATCACAATCACCTCTGCAGGCGAAGTCCTGTCAAACGGGATTGAGAATTTTAGAGCTTATTTCTTAGCCTTATATTATCTGTTGTGGCTTCTCAAATGCCAGAACATACAGACAGACAAAAGCCGCTAGACCCCATCACAAACAGAACTCTACAATCCACAGGTTTTTGCCCACACACACACACACAAACACACACACAGAGAAGCCGTATATATATATATATATATATATATGTATATCTATATCTATAAATATATAGAGATAGGTGAGAGTGTATTTTTCGCGTGGCTATAAATTGATTCGACCTTTTCACTTTGACAGTAAGAACAACTTACGGGTGCAAGGGAAGCGTTCTGGACAGCGCAGTGACATTCTAAAAATAGTTACTCAGAAACGGGAATTTGGGGTGAACGGCGCGAGACAGAGACAGACAGCGTGGCGGTTCACCACAATCACCTTTGAAGGCGAAGTCCTGTCAAACGGGATTGAGAATTTTAGAGCTTATTTCTTAGCCCTATATTATCTGCTGTGGCTTCTCACATGCCAGAACATACAGACGGACTAAAGCCGCTAGACCACATCACAAACAGAACTCTACAATACACAGGTTTTTGCCCACACACACACACAAACACACACACACACACACACAGAGAAGCCGTATATATATATGCATATCTGTATCTATAAATATATAGAGATAGGTGAGAGTGTATTTTTCGCGTGGCTATAAATTGATTCGACCTTTTCACTTTGACAGTAAGAACAACTTACGGGTGCAAGGGAAGCGTTGTGGACAGCGCAGTGGACAGCGCAGTGACATTCTAAAAATAGTAATAGTAACTTACAACTGAACGGGAAAGCCACACGAAGGAAGGGAGATAAACGCCAAACACTGGAGAAGATAAGGAAGAGTTACTTATAATGGTGAAATGAACACAAAAACCAAAATCAGTTCAGCGCTGCGCGCTGAGAGCACGTGTTGAAATATCTCATCGATGATATTGTGTCCGGGGTGTAGCTGAATACGGTGTCCAAATTTGAAAAAGATCCACCGAGAACTTTGGCGTTGTGATGTGGTGTAGCGGCTATGGTGTGTCGGTATGGGGGCCCGGGTAGCTGAGGTGGAACCAAAATCGGTTCAGCGCTGCGCGCTGAGAGCACGTGTTGAAATATCGACCAGGTTGTGTCCTGTACCGGGTCAACCTGAATATGCCCACCAAATTTGAAGCAGATCCATCGAGAACTTTGGCCGTGCATGGCGAATACACAAATACACAAATACACAAATACACAAATACACAAATACACAGATACACAAACACACAGACACACACACAGACACAAGTCGTATATATATATAGATAGATGCACATTTCTTCGTTTCTCCGTTTCTTCCCCATTTCACCCTTCCCACACTTCATCCCCTGCATCCTACTCATTCTTCAGGATCATTTTAATCCTCTTGGCTCACACCAGGTTTTGCCTGAGCAACAACACAAACATCCTCGTCAACCGGATATGAACACAACGAAACGTTTTGCATATATTATATAATTTGATTAGGCGATTAGGGCGTACGCATTCAAGGCAATCTCGCTTATTAAAATTCTTGATAACCATCTGTAAGTGTTCAGTGTGGACACACCTGTGCCGAATGGATGGAACAGGAGATGTAATGAGATAAGATAACATATATTACTCTTCTTTATTAACGCATAAGCAAACAGGTGCTTTTTCACATCCAGCCCTTGCCCATTCGAGTGACTTTTCTAATGATTTTACTTTGCTAGAATACTATACGCTGATAACATGTTGAGCACAGAAATATATAAATGATCCAGATAGATTGGGACGACAATTCACACAGTGCCTGTGGCAAACATTTTTAAAATGAACGATGTACATCTGAAGAACTAAGCATGGAGGACTCTGCCGGAATGGACGTGTTTCAAGATGTGAACGCGGTATAATGTAGTGTGTGTGTGTATGTGTGTGGGTGTGGGTGTAAGTGTGTGTGTGTATGCAGTTCTGTTAGCACTCTGTTTGGTTGTTGTGTTTGAATGTATTATGTATTGAATGAACTCAAACCAAGATATATTCCTGTGTAATGCACGTGGTTGAAATACAATCTGGGCGGGGATGTAGCTCAGTCGGTAGCGCGCTGGATTTGTATCCAGTTGGCCGCTGTCAGCGTGAGTTCGTCCCCACGTTCGGCGAGAGATTTATTTCTCAGAGTCAACTTTGTGTGCAGACTCTCCTCGGTGTCCGAACACCCCCGTGTGTACACGCAAGCACAAGACCAAGTGCGCACGAAAAAGATTTTGTAATCATAAACCAGTTCGGTGGGTTATAGAAACACGAAAATACCCAGCATGCTTCCTCCGAAAACGGCGTATGGCTGCCTAAATGGCGGGGTAAAAAACGGCCATACACGTAAAATTCCACTCGTGCAAAAAACACGAGTGTATGTGGGAGTTTCAGCCCACGAACGCAGAAGAAGAAGAAGAAAAATAAAATCTTATGTCTTATGTCTTAATATGTGGACCGTCTTGCAAATCGTCACAGATGTGGCCAGGCTGTTTTACACGGGACAACAGCATCCTGTCTCTCGGACAGGTCCCGACACTCTGCAGCCTGCCGGCTTTCTAAGCCCGATGGGAATGTTTTGCTTTATTGATTTAGTGAACTATTGGCTGTGTCAGTCCGAACAGTTTGACGCTGCAGGGGCAGTAGTCAAGGTGCTGATTGTTGGTCTGTGTCAGTCCAAGTGTAACAAGAAATTCCTCCGAGGTAGGAAAAACACCCCCGTCCTTACCATTCTCACTGCCACCAACTGAGAAGGCACTGTTAACAAGTGTGGTTAAAATAAGTTATTTCCCTTTGACCATTAATATGTCCCTCTATAAGTCCTTGTAGAATGTTAATCCACCAATAACTCCCTAACCGTGTGTTTGACTGGTCCCAATTTTTGTAAGGACCGTCTCAGGAATGTATAGAACCTGTTCACCAAGTTTGGTGACGATCGGTCCGTTCATTCTTGAGATCTATATGCGAACACAAACAAACAAACAAACAAACACATCGACCGAATCCTATACACACCCCTATACCTGGGGTGTAAAGATATTGTTATTCTCTTGGTGATCGTTTGCATGTGAAGGAAGATTCCTTTAATGAAATGCTGAGACCGAGTTTATACGTGGGAGTGTTTTCAAAGGGTATCGGCTTTGCCATACTGCGGTGGCGTTTCAGTGATAGTGGTGCTAAAACCAGCGCCTGGTTGTGTCAGATCAGAAAAATTATGACAGCGATTTACGTCAGTGTTGCCCTTCCTAATTGCCGTCTGATGACATGGTCACATTTATGGGTGATATCATATCTTCTTTTTCAGTTTTTAAACTGTCATCACTTACCTGCAGACCGGCACGGTTGGCCTAGTGGTTAGGCGTCCGCCCCGTGATCGGGAGGTCGTGGGTTCGAACCCCGGCCGGGTCATACCTAAGACTTTAAAAATTGGCAATCTAGTGGTTGCTCCGCCTGGCGTCTGGCATTATGGGGTAAGTGCCAGGACTGGTTGGTCCGGTGTCAGAATAATGTGACTGGGTGAGACATGAAGCCTGTGCTGCGACTTCTGTCTTGTGTGTGGCGCACGTTAAATGTCAAAGCAGCACCGCCCTGGTATGGCCCTTCGTGGTCGGCTGGGCGTTAAGCAACAAAAAAAAACACAAAAAAAAATTACCTGCAGCTTCAGCTCAACTTTGAAAAACATTTTTGTCTTTTCTCCCGTGTTTGTGGATGTTAGTCTCAAAGAAAAACTGAACAGGAAGGGGGCGGAAGTATGTGTGTGTGTGTGGGGGGGGGGGGGTGGTGGTGCTGGGGGCGTTGCGTATATGGAGTGTGGTGAGTGGGAGTAATATTTTTGTTGTTCTAGGCAAACCCAGAAATAAAGACAGAAAGAAAGAAAGGAAGGAAAGGTCCGGGTGGGATGGGGTGGACGAAACTGCGAGGCAATGGCCGGGTATGTGTGAGGTGAGGGGGGAGGGGGGAGAGGGGAGGGGGTTCAGGACAGGCATAGTGCTGGTGCAGGCTGACGTAAATTCTACCCCACTCCTAACCTCCTTCGCCCTCCCCCTTTCTCCATCCCTTGCGTACACGCATACGCACACAGCCCCCTCCCCCTTCCATATCCTCCATACATTATCTCGCCACATGCAGTTTTATATCAGTGGAACTGCCGAGTTTGAAGCGGTGATGATGCTTTTTCAGAAGAGCTGTTCAAGATGTTTCTTTCATATATTCGTTTTGGCTTTTCAAGTTCAACTTCACGTGGAAAAATGATGTCGACTGGGCTCAAGTGGGGAGGATATACTTATTGCAAACCGTTATGTTGAGCGTTGTAAATGGAGATGGGAGTATGGAGATTGCGAGGAGAGCGACCGATATACTCTGTACGTAAACGAGACCAATATATGACGTCATTTTTCTTGTCTCAGACTGCCCGTGCAATATTCCGTTTGATGATATTCATGTACGGAGCTGTTGCGTAAGAGATAGAACAGGTGTTACACTGGCAGTCTTAGACGAAAAACTGACGTCATCTTTGTTTCGGTCACGGTTGGCCTAGTAGTAAGGCGTCCGCCCCGTGATTGGGAGGTCGTGGGTTCGAACCCCGGCTGGGTCATACCTAAGACTTTAAAATTGGCAATCTAGTGGCTGCTCCGCCTGGCGTCTGGCATTATGGGGTTAGTGCTAGGACTGATTGGTCCGGTGTCAGAATAATGTGACTGGGTGAGACATGAAGCCTGTGCTGCGACTTCTGTCTTGTGTGTGGCGCACGTTATATGTCAAAGCAGCACCGCCCTGATATGGCCCTTCGTGGTCGGCTGGGCGTTAAGCAAACAAACAAACAAACAAAATCTTTGTTTTGGTTACGTACGGTGTTAGGTCGTTCCCCTCACAACCTCCAGAGTCAGTCTGTGCGTTACGGAGCAGCGCTGTGGGAAGCACACGGTCCGACTTGTAAATCACAGCGGCTTGGAATTCCTGCAGTAGGTCTGTAGAGTATGTTTTACCTTCTGCTGCTTGTACACAAAGCTAAAAGGCGTGGTTAGGACTTTGCTTCTGGCACTGAGATAAGGTATTGCGAAGTGATGACAGCCTTGTGTGTTTGTTTGTTTTTCCCTTTCTTTTCTTCTTCTTCTTCTTTGTTTATTTTAAACTTCAAGCTATAAACTTTATTTGATTCTGTGTGGTCGAAAGACTGTCGGCGGTTGTTTTCTTTTCAGTCTTTTCCGTTAGACAAGTACGTGTTCTTTTCAGTGTTCTGCTCTTGAACCTTTCTTCAAATGTACAATTCCTGAATGTCAACAGAGAAGCAAAGTTCTCAAATCATGAGTAGAAAATAGACAATGGGAAATAACTCTGTCGGGTTTGTATGAGTTATGAAACGAGACAAACTTTCCCACGTGACATTATAAGGCAGTCACTCGCGACGGGTGTGTCTGAAACACCAGGAGAAGGAGCAAGTGTGGAATTTTTGCCCAAATCATAGTAATAACAAGATTATTTCACAACCCATAGCAACCCGACAGAGTTATTTCCGGAGTTCGTCTATTACTCGTATATTCACCGCCAGGCTGTCTGTGTATGTGTCGGTATCGTATACAATTAAGGACCCAATATGTAGTTTAACTTTGTGAAAACCGTGCTGTTTTTCTGTTGCAGATGATGGTGATGCTTGAAGAACAAGTGATAGTCCTGTGGCTGTGTACAGCCGGGCTGGCGCTAGGAATACTCTCACAGCAACTCTCACAGCAAAGTCAGTATCTCATGGTTATGCACTGTTTGTCTCTGTCTGTCTGTCTGTCTGTCTGTCTGTCTGTCTGTCTGTCTGTCCATCCATGTATCTGTCTCTCCATCTGCGTTTATGTCTGTCCGTCTTAAAGGTACTTGCTGTCTGTCAGTAAAAAGTATGTACCTCCCTCTCTCTGCTTTATCTGTCTGTCTGTCTGTCTATCTGTCTGTCTGTCTGTCTGTCCGTCCGTCCGTCTGTCCGTCCGTCTGCCCGTCTGTTCCCCCATCTCTCTCTGTCTCTGTCTCTCTCTCTCTCTCTGTCTCTGTCTGTCTCTCTCTCTCTCTCTTTCTCTCTCTCTCTCTCTCTCTCTCTCTCTCTCTCTCTCTCTCTCTCTCTCTCTCTCTCGCTCCTTCTCTCTCTGACTGTATGCCTTTCTGGGATCTCGGCTGGATGCTTGCATGCTCTTCTAAATAGTTTGCTATGTGAGTGCCTGTATTTATCTGTATGGCTGCCTATCTGTCTTTATGTATGAGTGTTTATTCTAAATGTCAACATGTCTGTCTTCTGTTTGGGCAAGTGTGTCTGCCTATTTCTATCATGGTTGCCTATCTATCTGCCTATCTGTCTTTATGTTTGAGTGTATATTCTCAATGTCAACATGTCTGTCTTCTGTTTAGGCCAGTGTGTCTGCCTATTACTACCATGGCTATCTGCCTATCTGTCTTTATGTATGAGTGTATATTCTCAATGTCAACATGTCTGTCTTCTGTTTAGGCCAGTGTGTCGGCCTATTTCTATCAGCAATAAGACGTGTATGTTTGTCAGTGGGTATGCCTCTGTCATGACACCGACTATGGTTTGCTGGTACTCCAATGTGGAACCAGGGACAGCAAGACTTTTCAAGTACAGTCTTCCCCCTTACATTTCTCGAAAAAAAACATCCATGATATTATGTATAACTTTGAATGATTGTAGCTTAAAACAATTTATCAGCATTTAAAGATGAATTGATGTAGAATGAAGCGAGTCGCTCTGCCGCGTCCACCGCAGTGCACGTGCTTTGGTGCTGTCCCAAGAAGTGAAGGACATAAATAGTTATTTGTCAGACCATTTAGTCCTAGACTTACTGAAATCAGTGCAACGCGGGTGTTGTGGTCTTCCTTGCATACATTTACTCAAATCAACAGATTTTTTTAAAAGATTTTGTTTGTTGTTAGCTCAGGTTAATGATTTCAAAATGTCGAGAGTCTATTCTTGGTCAAGCAAGTACGTGTTTTTTTCTTTTCTTGGTTTCTCTGTTTTTGGGTGGGAAATTGCAAAATTACGTTTTGCGTTTTCAATTGATATACTCAATTTTTATGTAAAAGAGTGTATTTATGAGAAACAATGCCTGTAATCAATTTTCTTTAATGGATAAAAAAAGAAAAAAGAATGCTTGTTCATGTTTACCACTAAGACTTTGCTAGTCGTAAAGTAAATAGAGTTAAGTTCACCGCAGAAGATCCATTCGGTCAAATGACACCAGCAGTAGCACGAGCTCTGAACGAAATCTCAGCAGCCGAGTTGATGACCTCAGCAGTTCATCCCACCTTCCACCGATGCTATTCTGCGTTGACGACCTCGTGACTTTTATTATGGGTCAATGACACGCGAATTGCCGCCACACTTTCCCCAAATGTCACTTCATATGTTGACCGCAGTGTCTACGAACTGAATCAATTTCGCGTGAAGTTTAAAAGTTGTCGACAAGATTAGGAGTCAAAGCCAGGGTGCCAGTCGCTCATTCCAAAGGATTGTTTCTGCCACCGCTGGGTCGACAGAATGGTGGCTAAAGGAAGATTTTATCAAAGTTCAAACGATTCCGAGGACTGTGTTGAAATGTCAATTTGCGTTATTCGTTATTGTTTATCGTCGCTTTGCTCTTTGAGAAAAATAGCGGTCACGGGAAACGCTGTTTATCGCTCCTAACTCATAACGATAGCGAACGCTTTCACCCCCCTTCACCCCCCCCCTCCCAACCTCCCCGTACACGTACTGGTTCAAGAACGCAAGCAGACAAGTATGCAAGAGCACACACACACACACGCACGCACGCGCGCGCGCTCGCACCTACGCACGCACTCACAAACGCTCGCACGCACACAAACACATTCATACACAAACACACACACACACAAACACACACACACAACACAACACACACACACACACTCACACTCACATGACTGGCACTACTACTTGTTGTGCGTGACACAATTGTTACCCTTCTACCAATTTGCTTCCACTTTTTTGTGGCTCCTGACACACTTAAGCCTTGACTTGTCAAAGTCCACCACTTCATTTTTACACGTAGCATTTTTTGTCCGGCACGTGCTTCTTGTATGATTACAAAAATCCATGTATATTGACATTAAATGACACGGTCCCACCTCGCTTGGCTCCTGGAACAAAGGGCGATAATTCACTCCACTTATCTGGTTATGATCACATGAACTACGCTGGAAGTGAGAGAGGAAATATGGAGAAGAGAGTGTGTGTGTGTGTGTGTGCGTGTGTGCGTGTGTGCGTGCGTGTGTGTGTATGTGTGCGTGTGTGTGTGTGTGTGTGCCGGTTAATAGGGGACACCGGAAGCGGGCAAGGATGTCAACCGCCCCTTTGTCACCGTCATTATGCTCATCATGAGCGCGTGCCACCAGTGTCATGTGACAGGCAGAATGTCATGACGTCGTTTATTGAGGCCGTGTGGTGTCATCTCTCTGTTTCTATCTCTGTCACTCTGTCTCTCTCTGTCTCTGTCTCTCGGCCTCTCTCTCTCTCTCTCTCTCTCTCTCTCTCGCGCGCGCGCTCTCTCTCTCTCTCTCTCTCTCTCTCTCTCTCTCTCTCTCTCTCTCTCTAATAAACGATAATGAGTTCTGTGGTGCCATTTTTGTAGACTTTGCAAAAGCCTTTGACGTAATTGATCACACATTATTGCTTAGAAAATTCGGTTTGTATGGCGTCGGATCTGATACTATCAATCTTGTTAGTTCATTTCTCTCTGACAGACAACAGACAGTTCTTACTAACGCTAGAGCATCGAACATGCAAGCTGTAGATTACGGTGTACCACAAGGATCGGTATTAGGACCTCTGCTCTTCTCAATATATGTTATATTCAACATTTATGTGAACTTTTTGCAGATGATACCACAATTCACTCCAGTAACAATAATTTAACTCGCTTATCAGAATCCCTACAAGGGAGTCTAAACCAGCTGACAGAATGGACTGACCTAAATCACATGTCTCTTAACCCAAAGAAAACCAAATATATGATAATTACAAGTAGACAAAAACGACAGAATTTTACCTCAACTGGTCCCGATTTAATGATTGACGGCAATATAGTGGAAAAAGTCGACCATCACAAAGTTCTAGGTGTCCACATCGATAACAACCTGTCTTGGTCAACTCACATTGAACAACTTAGTAAATTAGTGTCAAAGAAAGTGTACCTCTTATCTAGAATTAAACACTTCCTTAATTGTCAAGCCAGGAAGTTATTTTTCACTGCTCATATTCAGTCTCTTATTGATTACGCATCCACTCTATGGGACTCAGCGTCCCCCGCGGGTTAGGGGGAGTCCCATATTGGTTGGGACGAGAAAGAATTTACCCGATGCTCCCCAGCATGTCGTAAGAGGCGACTAACGAATTATGTTTCTCCTTTTACTCTTGTTAAGTGTTTCTTGTATATGATATAGTCAATGTTTGTAAAGATTTTAGTCAAGCAGTATGTAAGAAATGTTAAGTCCTTTGTACTGGAAACTTGCGTTCTCCCAGTAAGGTAATATATTGTATTACGTTGCAAGCCCCTGGAGCAAATTTTTGATTAGTGCTTTTGTGAACAAGAAACAATTGACAAGTGGCTCTATCCCATCTCCCCCCTTCCCTCCGTCGCGATATAACCTTGAATGGTTGAAAACGACGTTAAACACCAAATGAAACAAGTCGCGTAAGGCGAAAATACAATATTTAGTCAAGTAGCTGTCGAACTCACAGAATGAAACTGAACGCAATGCAACGCAGCAAGACCGTATACTCGTAGTCCACCGCTCACGGCATAGGCAGTGAAATTGACAAGAAGAGCGGGGTAGTAGTTGCGCTAAGAAGGATAGCACGCTTTTCTGTACCTCTCTTTGTTTTAACTTTCTGAGCGTGTTTTTAATCCAAACATATCATATCTATATGTTTTTGGAATCAGGAACCGACAAGGAGTAAGATGAAAGTGTTTTTAAATTGATTTGGACACTTTAATTTTGATAATAATTTTTATATATTTAATTTTCAGAGCTTGTTTTTAATCCGAATATAACATATTTATATGTTTTTGGAATCAGCAAATGATGGACAATAAGATAAACGTAAATTTGGATCGTTTTATAAATTTTTAATTTTTTTTACAATTTTCAGATTTTTAATGACCAAAGTCATTAATTAATTTTTAAGCCACCAAGCTGAAATGCAATACCGAAGTCCGGGCTTCGTCGAAGATTACTTGACCAAAATTTGAACCAATTTGGTTGAAAAATGAGGGCGTGACAGTGCCGCCTCAACTTTCACGAAAAGCCGGATATGACGTCATCAAAGACATTTATCAAAAAAAATGAAAAAAACGTTCGGGGATTTCATACCCAGGAACTCTCATGTCAAATTTCATAAAGATCGGTCCAGTAGTTTAGTCTGAATCGCTCTACACACACACACACACACACACACACACGCACAGACAGACAGACACACATACACCACGACCCTCGTTTCGATTCCCCCTCGATGTTAAAATATTTAGTCAAAACTTGACTAAATATAAAAAGAAAGTATGGGACTCAGCAAGTGATAATTCCCTAAAGCTACTCAGCAGATTACACAAAAGAGCGCTAAAAGTAGTATTACTCAAACAGATTACTCTCACCGACTCAGACTACATCAACATATGGGTTCTACCTCTAAAGTCAAGAATGAATTATAACAAAGGAATAATGATGCATAAAATTATGACAGAAAATGCACCCTAAACCATTTGTTCAAAGTTCTCTTTGAAGAATTCGCACCACTTTATAAAACTAAACACTCCTCTTCCTAGGATAGACCTATTTAAATCAAGTCTTGTTTATTCAGGAAGCAGCCTCTGGAACGCTCTTCCGGACGCCCTGCGCCAATCCACCAATACGGATTCTTTTAGAACCAAATATTCTTTCTATTTAATGAACTCTATAAACAAATAAACCGGCACGGTTAGCCTAGTGGTAAGGCTTCCGTCCCGTGATCGGGAGGTCGTGGGTTCGAACCCCGGCCGGGTTATACCTAAGACTTTAAAATTGGCAATCTAGTGGCTGCTCCGCCTGGCGTCTGGCATTATGGGGTTAGTGCTAGGACTGGTTGGTCCGGTGTCAGAATAATGTGACTGGGTGAGACATGAAGCCTGTGCTGCGACTTCTGTCTTGTGTGTGGCGCACGTTAAATGTCAAAGCAGCACCGCCCTGATATGGCCCTTCGTGGTCGGCTGGGCGTTAAGCAAACAAACAAACTAACAAACATTGTCATTGTCTCTCTCTCTCTCTCTCTCTCTCTCTCTCTCTCTCTCTCTCTCTCTCTCTCTCTCTCTCTCTCTCTCTCTCTCTCTCTCTCTCTCTCTCTCTCTCTCTCTCTCTCTCTCTCTCTCTCTCTCTCTCTCTCTGCGTGCCGTTAGACCTCATCATTACAGCCATCAGTTTCCAGATTAAAGGTGTGGTATTGGAATTGTAGACTTCTTTCAAAGGTCGCTAGGGGAGGTTTGAAAAGGCCCTAAAGCTTCCCACAACTCTATTAAAATCTCTCACTAATAAATTATCTTTTCTCCCTCATTGAACAAGAAAAAAATCACACACACACACACACACACACACACACACACACACACACACACACACACACACATGCACACACACACACACACACACACACACACACACACACACACACACACACACACACACACTCCTGACTGCTCAAAGTTTACAAAGATAATGACTGCTCCCTCCTGGATTACCCACAGTCCTTGTTGTCCCGGTACACTGGCTGGCCTCGTGTGGTCTTTGGGTGCATTCTGATTTTACGACCATCATTAAAGCGGACGTCAAAAACGCAGCAATGGGAAGCGGAGAATTTCCTTGACTGTGATTGCGGCAATCTCATGCACGGCTTGCAAGCCCACATACACACACGGGTCCCATGCCCCACTCGGCAAACAGTAAACAACGATATTCCAACGAATATGACACGCTATATGTCTCATGCAGCCACACTTCTTACTTGCACATTCATCACACAGCCGAGACATTACGAGATCTTCATTACTGCAGAGGGAGGCGAGCAAACCTGCGATGTTACACGCCTTGCCATTGGCTGTGATATATGACTGTCCGATATGACGAACATCACCATTTGCTGCGATGAAGGAGATGTTAACTGCGTGTTTTGGGGGCGATGAATTATGTGCTTATTTTATTTTATGTAATCCTTGGTATCGTAATGGGGCAGTGGTTTTAAAAGTGATGTTTTGGGGTTTTCCTTGCTCAAGCGGGAAAAGGCACACCACAAGTTACAACTCCACAGAATCAATTAATCGTGTTGATCAATACTTGAACAAGACGATAAACTTTTGTTTTAAAGTTTTAAAGTAAACTTTGAAAACTTGAAAAACGTTGGCAGTCTCTTTGTTTTTGGGCTTGAACAAGACGGTTATCTCGGGTTGAAGATCGTTTTGAACTGTTGAAAAGCTCAAATGAGATTAGATTTAACAATATGAGCTTATTCTAAGATGCTGACTGGTAGAAAATGATGAGAGACTTGTCGAGGAATCCATACCCGTACCTTTAGAGAGAGAGGGGGGGAGAGAGAGAGAGAGGAGAGAGGGAGATAGAGAGAGAGAGGGGGAGAGAGAGAGGGAGGTAGAGAGAGAGGGGAAGAGAGAGGGAGAGAGAGAGGGAGGGAGATAGGGAGGGAGAGAGAGAGGGAGAGAGAGGGGGAGGGAGAGAGAGAGAGAGAGAGAGAGAGAGTGGAGAGGAGAGAGAGAGAGAGGGAGGGAAAGTGAGAGAGAGAAAGAGACAGACAGACAGACAGACAGACAGACAGAAACAGAGAGCGCGTCTTAGTTTGCTTGTAACTTCACGCAAGAAGACAGAAAGGAATAATCCCAGCTATGTTCAAAGCCAGATTTCTGAATGATCCTTATCGACATTTTATCACTGATGACCCGTTTTTTTCCGTTTCCTGCCATCCTTGGGCTGTTCCTGTAGCTGATTCCTGTTACTTACTGTTGCGCTTCTCTCCTGCTGTTAGTAATTGCTCGCGCTGCTCGGCTGTTGTCTTTGATGATGATGACAGCATGGTTAGGGGGAAGAATTTACCCGATGCTCCCCAGCATGTCGTAAGAGGCGACTAACGGATTCTGTTTCTCCTTTTACCTTTAGTGTTTCGTGTATAGAATATAGTCAATGTTTGTAAAGATTTTAGTCAAGCAGTATGTAAGAAATGTTAAGTCCTTTGTACTGGAAACTTGCATTCTCCCAGTAAGTTCATATATTGTACTACGTTGCAAGCCCCTGGAGCACTTGTTTGATTAGTGCTTTTGTGAACAAGAAACAATTAACAAGTGGCTCTATCCCATCCCCCCTTTCCCCGTCGCGATATAACCTTGAACGGTTGAAAACGACGTTAAACACCAAATAAAGAAAGAAAGAAAGAAAGAAAGATTTCCCAGTAGTTTTAATGCAAAAACTTCGGATTCAAATTAAGTTTCATTTATTTATTTCCGTTTCCTATTTGAAAAAGCACACACACACACAAATCAAAAACAAAAACAAAACAAAAACAGACAAATGATGAAAAGCAACAACTAAGTAACAAAATGAGAATGTAATGGAAGAAGAAAGACGAGATGGGGTGGAAGTGAGAGAGTGTGCGAGAAGAACGTGACGCTTCCTTGATTCCGAATGATTTGAAGACGGTGCCATTCAATGCAGGGGCGGACGAGGGGGGGGGGGCACAGGGGGCACGTGCCCACCCCCCCCCCCCCCCCGAAAAAAAAAAGAGAAAAAAAAAGAAGAAGAAAAAAAAAAGATTTTTCTATGCTGATTCTATGACCATTTCTAAGTTCAAATGGCACCAGATGGCACCATTTTGCTTCTTTGGGCAAAAAAAAATTTCGGGGGGGCATGCCCCCGGACCCCCCTAGCAAATTCGGGCGCTTTGCGCCCATCACATTCACTTTCGATTCAAAGTGCCCCCCCCCCCCTTACAAAGCAACTGATCCGCCCCTGCAATGTACTATGTATATCTTTCTTGTTACACATTGCTTTAAGACTGTGTGTGTGTGTGTGTGTGTGTGTGTGTGTGTGTGTGTGTGTGTGTGTGTGTCTGTGTGTGTGTCTGTGTTTGGGTTGGAGATACCTACCTGTCTGTGTGTGTGTGTGTGTGTGCGTGTGTGCGTGCGTGCGTGTGTGTCTGTGTGTCTGTGTTTGGGTTGGAGATACCTACCTGTCTGTCTGTGTGTGGGGGGGGGGTGCGTGCGTGCGTGCGTGCGTGCGTGTCCGTGTGTCCGTTTCTGTGCCTGTGTGATATCTGTGTGGGTGTTTGGGGTGGAGATACCAACTATTATCTCTCTCTGATTGAAATTGTATGGATAGGAGTCGAGGATATAAGCACTATTTTCAGAAATCACACCGGCAGCGTGGCGCCGTCTCGCTCTAGTAATGGCCGTCAGCTTTGACTGGCCCATCATCTCAAAAGAAAATTCACTCACACATACAGCCCGTCAGATGATTGCTGGCGACTGATTCCATCGGAGGAACGTCTGGTGTGTTTAGAGGAGGGACCGGGCGGGTCATGACCCCTAGAACCCGATCAGACCGGATCGATCAATTCTCTATCTCGGCCACTTGTCTCGGCCAGCCCGGTATCCCTCGAGGCCACGCGGCCCCCACAGTTCATTTGCAAGTCGTCCTCTCCGCTTCCTGTCACGTGACCCTGGGCCTCGCTCTCGCATTCGTTTGGGAGTCCAGTCCGTGGTGTTCAAAGCCTGTGAGCCTTACAGGATAGCCCTCTTCTTCTGTATCGGGGATCTGGGCTGAGAAGCTGTCATTGGAGTTGTAGTGTTCCATACGAGCCTTCCAAGATAACCCCCTTCTACTGTATCGGTGGACTGGGCTGATATACTGTGATTAGGTTTGTGTTGTTCCCAGCCTATGAGCCTTACAAGATAGCCCCCCCCCCCAAGATAGCCCCCTTCTACTGTATCGGTGGGCTGGGCTGATATACGATGATTTGGTTCGTGGTGTTCTAAGCCTGTGAGCCTTACAAGATAGCCCCCTTCTACTACTGTATCGGTGGGCTAGGCTGAGAGAGTGTGATTGAGTTCGTGGTGCTCCCAGTCTCTGCATGAGCCTTACAAGATAGCCCCCTTCTACTATATCGGTGGGCTAGGCTGAGAGAGTATGATTGGGTTCGTGGTGCTCCCAGTCTCTGAGCCTTACAAGATAGTCTCCTTCTACTGTATCGGTTGGCTAGGCTGAGAGAGTGTGATAGGGTTCGTGGTGCTCCCAGTCTCTGAGCCGTACAAGATAGTCTCCTTCTACTGTATCGGTGGGCTAGGCTGAGAGAGTGTGATTGGGTTCGTGGTGCTCCCAGTCTCTGAGCCTTACAAGATAGTCTCCTTCTACTGTATCGGTGGGCTAGGCTGAAGAGAGTGTGATTGGGTTCGGGGTGTTCCGAGCCTGCAAGCCTTTCAATATTGTCTCCTTCTAATGTATCGGTGGGCTGGGCTGAGAAATTGTGATTGGGTTCGGGGTGTTCCGAGCCTGCAAGCCTTTCAAGATTGTCTCCTAATACTGTGTCGGTGGGCTAGGCTAAGAAAGTGTGATTGAGTTCGTGGTGCTCCCAGTCTCTGAGCCCATAGTCTCCTTCTACTGTATAGGTGGACTGTGGTGATCAAGTGTGATTGGGTTCGTGGTGGTCCCAGCCTCTGAGCCTAAAGGCCTTCCTCAATTGAGTCCGAAGTTGACTTCGTGAAGACTTCACGAAGTCATTTTACCGAAAATTGTGTGTCAAAGCTTTGTGCAACGAGCTTCGAGAAGTGGACTTCGCGTAGTCGATTTCGCGCAATGAATGACAGGCTTTACAAGATAGCCCCGTTCTACTGTATTGGTGTGCTGAGCTGAGAAAGTGTGATTGGGTTCGTGGAGGAGTGTTGACACTAGAGTCTGACCCGGGGCTGTACTGTCCCAGTAGTAGTTGCTGCTCATTCCACGGTACAAGGTTTGACCATGGGTCATTCTGCACCTTGGGTTTTACTCTGGGCTCATCGTCTTGCACGGTAGATCGCTTGGAGATTTGAAGTCACACGTTGTCCATTTCGCCGGCTGTTAATGACTTCTGTCAGCATGCCTAAACTGATGTTGAGTTCGGGGTTATTCTCTTTACATATACCAGACTCTAATTCCAGCAGTCTTCCAAATCCAATTGTCCAATATTTAGCTTTCATCCACATACTTCCGGTTTACTTTGAGCTCTGAACGTCTTCCACGGCACATAGTGCTGGGGACTAAAAGGTCACTCGCTTGCATGCAGTGGTCTGTGAAATGGAGTCTGTCAGTGAGGCTCACATGATGCTGAATTCGGGCTTATTCTCGTTGTATAGCGCATGGTACACATGAGGTGAACCATCGACGTGTATTGATGTGCTGACTGACTTGGTAATTTGATTCCAATGCTGCAAGCTTCTTGGAATAGAGGAAGACCAAGGCGTGTGTTCTCTTCGTTCTAGTGTGTGTGTGTGTGTATGTGTGTGTGTGTGTGTGTGTGTGTGTGTATGTGTGTTAGTGCGTGTGTGTGTATGTGTGTGTGTGTGAGTGTGTGTGTGAGTGTTAGTGTGTGTGTGTGTGAGAGAGAGAGAGAGTGTGTGTGTGTGTGTGTGTGTGTGTGTGTGTGTGTGTGTATGTGTGTGTGTGTGTGTGTGTGTGTGTGTGTGTGTGTGTGTGTGTGTGTGTGTGTGTGAATGTTTGTGGTAATGTGTGTTCGTGTGTGTTTGTGCGTGCGTGCGTGCGTTCGTGCGAGTCTGTCCTTTTATCTGTCTGTTCGTCTGTTTGTCTGATTAAGATTTCTATGCTGCGTGTAGGCAGTGTCCCGCCGTTCGTAGTGTTTAATCTTGGGTCAATTACACGGCCACCTTTACTTCCTCCACAACGACCCGTTACACCGACATCACACGGGGCGGCGCGAGACTTGCACCATTCCAGGCAGGCTGCAGACGGAAATGGTTTTGTTGTCACGCGGAAATTGGCGCGGAATGGATCCTCGGCTGTGCACGTTGCGCTCACGTCACTGTTTTTAAACACGCTAAGCTGTTGGGATTGGAAACTGGACCGCGGTTCGGAGAACGCAAATAACGTTGAGGGAATCGCTTTCACGCGCTCGCCAAAAATAATGTCAATGTTTCTGCTAGCAAATCGTTATTGTCGATTTCATCAAGGCAATTTTCGTGGGCGTGAGGATTTGTTTTTACGTGTGTCGAAGAAAATGCATGGTTCTCTTAAACACGCGTGTGGTTTCAAACCACAACGTTGTTCTTGTTTGCTGCGCAGGGCACAGTGCCCCATTATTATCCTCAGCAAAACATTGAAAACCCTTTCAGCTATTTAAATAAACACAGGTTTAGTATTGCTGTTTGGTTTGTGCTTCGGGCATTGTTGTGCTTTGTTCCGTTACGATTTCTTCTTCTTCCTCTTCTCTTGACAATCCACAGACAGGGAATGAACGGATGTCGTTTGTGCCACAGGAATAATGTTCAGCTTAACACTTGTCGTACGATGATTATCAGAATGGTAGTAGTTGTCATGGAAACATTTAATTTTAGAATAAAGAGAACATTCCGGCTTTGATCGAAAGCAAGTGGACTACTTCCTTGTATTTCAGTCTTTAGCTTATCTTCACTGATCCGCAACAAGTGTGTGTGTGTGTGTGTGTGTGTGTGTGTGTGTGTGTGTGTGTGTGTGTGTGTGTGTGTGTGTGTGTGTGTGTGTGTGTGTGTGTGTGTGTGTGTGAGAGGAGGGAGGGCGAACGAAGTCGCTTTATTTTAACACAAAACGATTCAATTATGATAAAGACTATTAAACAGACAGTTTGAGCAAACATTGAAAGCACAAGCGTCAGAATGCGTTCTGGCGTTTTTTCTCTCCTGGCGAAAACCAGATGTGGGCAACGCTGTACGTTGCTTGTCAGCGCTCGTGGCGTTGTCTTCTCTGTTTTGCACATAATTTGCGTTTTGCTTTGAAGGACCGTTGCTGCTGATCAAACTAACTACTCGCGGCCATCATAAAACCTATTCCACATCCCCTCAAACTCCCCTCCTGCTACTTTTCGCCAAAGGGTTTTCAGGCTCGTATTGCACAGAAGTACGTTAGCAGGAATCATACACTGAACACAAGAAGTTAAGGATATTTTTTTCAGTGGTATAGCCAAAATGTTAAACAGCGGTGTTGTGGTCAGGAACATAGGTGTATTTGAAGATCTGCTATTCTTCTGCCCCAAAGAGGGTTTATTAGTTTTGAGCACTATTTTCGATATGACTTCACAGATCCTTGACGACACCCACCCTCGAAAACGGCGTTGTTTTTGTTACAGCATGTCTCACCTTGAATCGTCAAAACGGCGACTAAAACTGTATGAAAGCAGAGTCTGGAAACTGTATCTGTGGATATACAACGTCAAGTATATTAACAAAACAAAGGATTAGAACGTTCCATTCTCAAAGTCCAATAAGATCCTGAAGTGCCTTCCCTTGATTGGGAGTTTGAACAGTGGGCTAAAAAAGAGCATTCAAGAAAATAATGTTGTCATCGTATGTGTGTGTGTGTGTGTGTGTGTGTGTGTGTGTGTGTGTGTGTGTGTGTGTGTGTGTGATCGTTCGTGTGTGTGTTCGTTCGTGCATGCGTGCGTGCGTGTGTGTGTGTGTGTGTGTATGTGTGTGTGTGTGTGTGTGTGTGTGTGTGTGTATGTGTATGTGTTGTTGTTGTTGTTGTTGTTGTTGTTGTTGTTGTTCTTCTTCTTCTTCTTCTTCTTCTTCTTCTTCTTCTTCTTCTTCTTCTTCTTCTTCTTCTTCTTCGTCTTCGTCTTCGTCTTCGTCTTCTTCTTCTTCGTCGTCTTCTTCTTCTTCTTCTTCGTCTTCGTCTTCGTCTTCGTCTTCGTCTTCGTCTTCGTCTTCGTCTTCTTCTTCTTCTTCTTCTTCTTCTTCTTCTTCTTCTTCTTCTTCTTCTTCGTCTTCTCTTCTTCTTCTTGCTATCCTGGTTTTTGACTTCGTGTTTACTAATAGCAGTTATTAAAGGCTTAAACGCTTTCCCGATTCCTTTAGTATTGATTTGTCATCACGTTTGACATTTCTCAGTAATAAGAGCACAGGACTTACCAATGTGGAACGGGAAAAGTAGGCTACACTCTTGCGACCTTCTTTTTCCCATTTTGTTCCGCCGGTGTCTGACGATTGTTATGCTCTCTCTCTCTCTCTCTCTCTCTCTCTCTCTCTCTCTCTCTCTCTCTCTCTCTCTCTCTCTCTCTCGCTCTCTCTCTCTCTCTCTCTTTCTCGCTCTCTCTCTCTCTCTATCTCTCTCTCTCTCTCTCTCTCTCTCTCTCTCTCTCTCTCTCTCTCTCTCTCTCTCTCTCTGGCTTCTACGATATGAACCCAGGCATTATGGGAGAACATGTGTGGGCAATCTGTTGATCATTAGCAATGGAATCTCGGGACCATTACTTGGCAGCAATCAAAGCATTAGCATGCGAAGCGGACAGTAATTGTGTTTTATGCGATCATCGCCCCTCTTCATACAACCAAGGATCCTTCATTGCAGCGCCAAGACCAAAGATGCAAACGAGACGTTCACCGGGACATCCCACCCGCCCCTTCCTTGGCTAAGACGCTGGCTATGAAAGTGTGTTGAAATAAACACACACACAGCGACAACAATCAGCATAACGAAGCCACGAGAGCGCCATTACGGGGAGGGGCGGTATGATGATGTAGTGGCAGGTCTGGCAGGCTAATGGACGACAGACGAGCTGGTCGACATTCTACAACCACCGTTTCGTCAACACGGGAAGCAGCCATCGGAAAGGTTTTGGGTAATTCGACAGTATCGACTGGCCGAAATGCGGGCGAATGTAGACAGCCAATCAGAATGGAGAATTTAGCGTTCAATGAACAAGCGGAGGAAGGAAGTGAGCCGTTATCCCATTAAGTGGCTTCCGTTGGGAAGGGGATCTGTGTTGTGACGATGACGTGTTTTGTGGCTTTTTGTGGGTCTCGGCGCCGAAACACGCCTCATTGTGACGTCACGGACTGACGTTATGCTGCGCTGTTTGTTTGTCTAGCTGAACGTTATGTTTTCATGCAGTCTTGTTTTGCTTTCCTTCCTCTCTTTGGTGAACTGCTGAGTCAGTGTATTTATTGCGGCTGCACTGGATATGTCCCGCCCTGATATGGCCCTTCGTGGCAAGCTGTTATCCATGTGTGTGCCATCGCGCGCCAAGCTTACCAACCGCTCACTAGACCCAACCTTGTGTGAAGGTTGACAGATTTTCAATTACATTGTTGCCATTGCAATCACATTGCTGTTGAGAAATTGGAATGAAAAAGAAATGATCCAGCTCAAATTTCTCCAAGACAATGATTTTGACAGTAGTTTAATCACATTGGTTTATATAACAGATTACACACGTGTTGATATCGTTGTGTCGAAATGAAATCGTCTAAAACATTGAACCCCCCCCCCCCCCTGCCCGCCAGGCACCTCAGTTTGTGTTGCTCCCTTTTAATCTCAGCTAGAGTGTCTTGTGAAATATTTTAAGGTGATCAAATGATTTAGTTTTGCCCAAACAGGCAGTTCTTTGAAAACATCCTGGCAGGTATTAACCTCTTCCCCAACAGTCGAACCACAGGATTTTATGAACACCCTCACTCGAGAATCGTCCCGCGACTGAAGCCGAAGGAGGACGTGCTGCACATGTCGGCGGTCAAGCAAGACGAAAATGAAGCAGACGACAGTCGAATAGATGTCATTCAAACATTCAAGCAGACGACATTCAAACATTCAAGCAGACGACATTCAAACAAAGATTCAAACAGACGACTTTCAAACAGACGACATTCAAACATTCAAGCAGACGACATTCAAACAGACGACATTCAAACATTCAAGCAGACGACATTCAAACAGACGACATTCAAACATTCAAGCAGACGACATTCAAACAGACGACATTCAAACATTAAAGCAACGACATTCATACAGACGACATTCAAACATTCAAGCAGACGACATTCAAACAGACGACATTTAAACATTAAAGCAGACGACATTCAAACATTCAAACAGACGACATTCAAACAGACGACATTCATACAGACGACATTCAAACAGACGACATTCATACAGACGACATTCAAACATTCAAGCAGACGACATTCAAACAGACGACATTTAAACATTAAAGCAGACGACATTCAAACATTCAAGCAGACGACATTCAAACAGACGACATTCAAACATTCAAGCAGACGACATTCAAACATTCAAACAGACAATATTTCAACAGACGACATTCATAAACAGACGACATTCAAACAGACGACATTCAAACAGACGACATTCAAACATTCAAGAATACGACAATAAAGACGACGACGGTCAAACAGACGACATTTAACCATTCAAGCAGACGACAGTCAAACAGACGACATTTAACCATTCAAGCAGACGACAGTTCAAGAGACAACATTCGAACAGACGACATTCGAACATTCAAACAAACGACGGTCAAGCAGACGACGTTATAAGCAGAGGACTAGCAAGCAGCGCGCGTACTGATGTCGTGTGTGTGTATCCATTTCATTAATGAGCCGCGTGAGAGAGCCAGAGGAAAGGGAGGTAAGCAGTGTCTGGCGGGATTACCGGCCCTTGGAGACTGTCATGGCGGCCATCAATTATTCCGTGATGACAGTTCCGCCTGCAAACAGCGCCACACACTATCAATTATTCCGTGATGAGCGGTGTGTACACATTGCGAATATCAGAGTGCGGGCGCCGTCGCGTGTCTCTTCACTGCTCACCTCATTGACATTGGTTTGGGGGGGTCGCCGGGGTCAGGGTCGGGGGTGGCAGGGGTAGGGGGTTGCGATTAGTTGGGGTGCTTCATCATCATCATCATCATATCATGGGAGGGATTACGTAAAGAGAGCAGAAGGATCTATATATGTCCACATAATTTATACAAACGAAATATTTCTTTAATGAAAATGAGTCCGGCTGGAATGCAAAAGCCTCCTTCAGACACCAGTGGAAAATACTACTGTCCATGGATCCGCTCTGAATAACTAATAATGTATTGATTGAACACGGGATTTCCCTTTTTTTGAGCCATGTGAAGTCAGAGGCCGACGCAAGTTCTTATTTAGGCGGCCAGCCGAGACTACAAAATAGTGCATGTTTGTGTGCGTTCAATCATAAAAACTAAATGGAATTCTAACCATAATCGATCGATACATAAATGTTATTTGTATTTTTGACCAAAATATATCCTTTTACACAGATCTCGACAGTCACCGTTCACCTCGATCGCTAGCGCGGTCTCGGAGAAACACCGACTGTCTCGATCTGTGTAAAAGGATATATTTTGGTCAAAAATTTAAATAACAATATGATGATTTGACCGCCTAAACCCCAAAAGGCTGTTGAGTCTAAACGAAGCACTTCTACGGGAGTTTAATACGATTCAGGGTATGAAAGTAATTTTGTGTTTGTTTCAATGTTTGGTTGGTATTTCATCCCTTGAATCCTGCTTCAACAAGAAGACATTTCTTAATTCTGAACATATCCATGAGTTAACTTGACTGTCTTTTTGAAGATGGTTACTTACATTGATTTACATCCGTGAAATAGCTGTCACCTCATAAACCTAGAACAAACAAAAATTCGCGAAGAGACTTTTACTCCGTTGACGTTCTGCCAAAGCTGTGCCAATGTAGGAGATTCTTTCCAAATAAGGTAAGCATGGATGGGATTCTTCCGGTATATGCCGGAAATCCGGATTCGATTATGGCCTTTTTTGTTCTCTCTCTCTTTTTGTTGGTTTTTGGTTTTTGGTTCGGTTGAGTTTCAGGATTCATGACATTGTTCAGTCCCACCCATGGGTACGTATCAGCCGTACCTTGAACTATGATGGAGAGATGAGGTATCAAGTCAAGTCAAGTCAATATTTATTTCAAAAAAACCCTATCAGGTGTGTGTGTGAAAATGCTTTGTAATGGTGGTGTCCATTATCAAGCTCTTTGCTGACTGCTGTAACTAATGTCTCGCGAATTCCTCTTGTTTGCATAAACAAATCCCCTTATCTCCCTGGGGTAGACGCGCGTGTTGACCGCGTGCAGTAATTGATGGTCGTGTAATTGAACAGGAGAGGAAGGGAAAGCACGGGCCTAGCTTTACCCGGCTCGTTTGTATACATTTGCATACTGGTGGAACTGTCGTGGTGATGATAGTAGTGTGGAAACTGTGCAAACTACGGGTATGATTTTCTTTGTCTGTCCTTTGTTTTGGAGAGGGGAGGGGGGCAGGAACAAAATATGTGGACAATTAGATGGAAGGAGGGGAGAGGGGGGTAAAGGCTTCTGTTTTGAGTAATATATATCTTTATTTTCAACACTGCACAGATGAATATTACACAAGGATTGTCAAACACTGCTCAGAAACGTTTTTATTTTATTTTTTGGTTCTGTTTATAACTGACGTATGTTGTTGCAACTCTTTAGACTAAAACGGATAGGTCATAAACATTATGCACACAAGTTTGGAAAGTGGAAGAAACAACAGTGCCTTCATCCTAGCAACAATGGCTTGAAAATCCAATACACTGCAAACTGTTGAGTTCCCACGCAAAACATGTGGTCTTCTCAGCCAGATAATGTTAAAGTTACGCCGAGTTGAAACGCTTGTGCCGGTTGGCGTACAGTGTATTATTGAAGTCAGGGACATTATCTGTTTTATCTGCAAACGTTTGGGTCACCTCCACAAGGCATGTTAGCTCCAAACGCGACTGACACAAGACAGCTGGAGACTTGTACGAAGTGGACTGTTTCATCTGGTCCTTCTTAACTTTAGTTGTACAAGGTCTATTTCCAAGGCAGAACTGTACGTAAAACAAACTGACGGAAGAATTAAGATCGGGTGAATAGTGGACGTCTTCAGGAGCCTCAATCTCATCTTTGATAGTGCGAACCTTTTACTAAAATATGTGTATTATAGTATTCTGCGAGATAGGTTATTACCAAGGTCCTGTTGCTTTCACGGATTGGAGTTGATTGAAACAAATATATATTTTATTATTCTGACAGTACGATTTTCTTGAAGTTTGACATAAAAAACGAAGCAACAACAATTTGCCAGATCCTGTATACGTTTTTCCGGTAGTGTTGGTAAGGTAAGTGAGATGAGAACTGTATTTACTGGGTTTCTCTAGATGTCAAGTTCTCGTTAGCTTTCCGCATGCAGAAATCCTGCATGTTACTGTAACCAATCTCTGCCTTCCTCTTGGTATCTTTTGTCGGCATTCCCTGCTTCCACCTTCCCCGTCTGCCCCCAGGCTTCTCCTTCCGTACTTTCTGTGTATCAATGTGACAGCTCTGCCCCGTTATTCGATTGATATTGATCGAGTCGGGTGCAAATTTAATATCCAGCAGCGCTTTCTGCTTCATCTTCAGCTGGTCCAGCAAAACTAGTATGCTTACTTTGTCTCGTGTCCACGCGCTACTAAAAGCACTGACTTTATTAGAGAGCGTAATGCCATAACTATCGATCCTAGTCTCTATTACCCGCTAAACAATCATTGTTCCAGCGAGACTCTGTCAATTGAGTGGCTAACCATCCTTGAAGGGTCCAAACAGCTCAATCTCGTGATGGTTTCACTCTCTTCGGGAAATGTTCAAATCAACCATTAGCGCTAATGAAATTAAGATTGGCTGTAGCCTTATTTGAGCCAACTGTTGGCTACGAACGTAGCACTGTTTGAACCAGCTTCTGGTCGAGTGGTTCCATTCTTCACGCTCTCTTGGTGCAATGTGTGCACGGTGTTTAAACACAGATGGAGTGATTACATTGAAAGCTGTTGCAAGCTGGCGGGTGAAGCTGACACAAGAGAGAGAGAGAGAGAGAGAGAGAGAGAGAGAGAGAGAGAGAGAATGTGTGTGTGTGTACACGTGTGTGTTTGTGTGTGTGTGTGTGAGAGAGAGCGATTTGGCGTGAGAAAGTAAGGGAGGGAGGGATAAACAGCCAGACAGACATACAGAGAGAAAGAGACAGAGACAGAGAAAGAGAGACAGCCAGGCAGACATACAGAGAGAAAGAGACAGAGACAGAGAAAGAGAGACAGCCAGACAGACATACAGAGAGAAAGAGACAGAGACAGAGAAAGAGAGACAGCCAGACAGACATACAGAGAGAAAGAGACAGAGACAGCCAGACAGACATACAGAGAGACAGAGAAAGAGAGACAGCCAGACAGACATACAGAGAGAAAGAGACAGAGACAGAGAAAGAGAGACAGCCAGACAGACATACAGACAGCCAGACAGACATACAGACAGCCAGACAGACATACAGAGAGAAAGAGACAGGGACAGAGAAAGAGAGACAGCCATACATACATCAAAATAGGGGGGAGGGAGGGAGACAGCCAGGCAGACATACAGAGAGAGAGAGAAAGAAAAAGAGAGAGAGAGAGAGGAGGGAGAGAGACAGCCAGGCATACATACAGAGAGAGGGAGAGAGAGAGAGAGACGTTTTCAATCACCGAGGTGATTCCCAGTACGTCTGAGGGCAGAAAAGTACGATAGCGCCGTACCTCGCCATACAGATCACCACCGTAGACATTGATCGTCGGTCGCTCAACCTCGTACATCATCATCATAGCGCTCCTGTCTGTCTCTCGATCTGCCTTCTGTCCGGAGTCGTGAACTCCGGTGGTTGCTACTATTGATATTGTTACAACTGGGGGGTGGGAGGGGTTGCGGAGTATACTGTTCTACAATGGAGATTGAATGAATTGTTGGTATATCGTACTTTGGTTTTACCCCCCCCCCTCCCCGGCTTTCTCCTCCCCTTTCTTCAAGCAGCAACACTCGTTTCAACCTTTCCTTCCAAACGCCCCCTTCTGCCTCGCCAGTATGTTTTAATCTGGAGCCCCTGTCCCAAAACGCCTTATCAGCCACGTAATTTTAAGCGGGCTGTAACAGGCTGCTATCTCTTTCCCCGTTACAGTGGCGCGGGGAAATCTGTAACTCGCTCTACACGCTCCCTAACGGGCCTTGGTGGTTCTCCATCTCTCTCAATGGCGAGGGTGAGGTTGAGGTTGTTGGAAGGCAGCAGCCGGTGAGATGGCGAGGGTAGGAGAATCTTATCGTTTTCAGTGCTGTTGTCTGAGTTTGCGTCAACACCTGTTTGACTGGTGAGCTCAGGGTATTTTGCCTTGACCTCGTGCAGACCCTCCACCACTGAGTTATAAATAGACATCCATCTCTGTGCCTTCCACGCAGATCGGTCACGTGATCTCAGTTGCTGACTTCCTGCCACCCTGCACTATGCCTTTCCCTGTCGGACTCTCTGGAGCAGTGGTTCAAGCTTTGATAATGTCTATGGTATCAGACCCCGGGCCAAACATAGCTCGTAAGCTATTTTTCTGGACTTTTTGTGAGTTGAGAGGGTGTAAACCTCTCAATACTTGCAAAGCTCTTTGAGTCCCAGGATCCTTAACTTTAGTGCTGCTGTCTGAAACTGTATCTCCACAGTGTCGGTGTCTATGTAGGGACAGGTCAGGCCACAGTTACAAGTGACGTCGTGATTTTACTGGGGCCATCTATAGGCCGTAAGACCAGCTCTCTATATCAATTCAATTCAATTCAATTCAATAACACTTTATTGTCTGCAACAAACAGAAATTGTTCTTTTGGCTCGTGATAACATCACATAAAAACATACTATCAGAACATATAGACACATAATAGTACACATCGATGCACACATAACCCAAACCACACATATCCATACTCTGTCTGTCTGTCTGTCTGTCTGTTTCAGTTTGACATTTGTTTAGATTCTCTGTCATGGTTTATTGGGGATATTGAACCTGTGACTCCCGATGGCATCCCAGAGAGTGCAACTTGTCTCCAAATATGGCACCGTGGCAAGCTGCTGTCACTGTTTTGCACATAGGTCACTCGACATGTAGGCGTTCGACAGATGGACTCGCTGTAACCCTTGGTGGACTCTTTTTTTTTATGTCGGATAATGTCACTGACCGTGAGGTATGGCAACATTCACCCTGCAAAAATCCCCACTCGCCGTTGCCTTGCCATCTCACTGCTTCCCCTGCACTCAAAGTATAGGAGAAAAAGATGACAAAAGATAAGAAACTTCTCATGCTCCACAGCTCCGCAATCTTGCTTTCCTCCCTTACAATTACAGACTAGCAGAAAAATGACAAAAGTGCATCAATACTTCCCAGGCCGTGAACTCAACGCAATAAGTTGAGCCCTTTGGGTTGAAGAGGTCTTTTTGAAATAAACTTTTCCCTGTTGGAAGTTTAAAATATACTTTCTGGTAAGAAGAAGGGTATTAGCAAAGATACTCTAAAGCTAAGCTAACTCACTTGGACCAAATATATTACAGGCTACTTGGACAATGTTTCGACTCAATTGTGGGTGATTCTAAAGCAATTAGATTGTGCCCAGGTGGTAAGGGTTTACAGGAGCTGCATATGTTAAGATATTTGTTTACTGCGATCCGATATAATCAGCCTTTTGGTTGTGTGATAACTAACGTGATGAAAGTGTCTTTCTTGGCAATGACCACGAGTAACATAACGAAACACGTTATGGCTACAGCAAAGTCTTCTCGTAGGTTTGAACTTGAGTTTGAAATATAGACTGACAGCTCTGGTTTGTGTGAACATTTCTTCAATGGAATCATTCCTTATCCTTTCTGAATGCTTTGGCGATCATTGCGACAATCATCGAGACCCCTGGCAATGTTCACACACAGGGAAGATGGGGAAGCATATTGTGTTCTGACACAACGCGCTGTCTGAGATGGGCCTATGTCTGAAATATTCATAAGGCTCTCTTCATCTTTTGCGATGCTTTTATCCATCTCCCCCGTGCGTGCGTGCGTGCGTTCGTGCGTGTGTATGTGTGTTTGTGCGGAGAGAGAGAGAGAGGGGGGGGGGAACAACAAGCGTCTTCACGATGACGGTAGGGCCTAATGGAGATTGAAGTGTTACTCGTCGTGGCCCGAGAGCAGACAAGACAATGGCGGAAGGGAAAAGGGCGAAAGCTTTTTGCTGCTTCACCCTCAATTTTCATCCCTGCCTCGCACAACGCCGTCTGGTGTCAAAATCACGCCCGCGTTACGTAAACACATTAGGCGCGGACTGAAAGCCTTTGCCCCTCCGAGAAAGGTCTCAATATGTCGTAAAACACATTAGACGCAACGGCCGTCAAAACGATTGACATAGTTTTGCTCTGGAGTAACGAAACCTGCAGTCCTCAGCATGAAGATGTTAGGTTACGAAATGATCGGTGCAAGCTGTTATTATTACTCTGGAAAGTCAGCTGCACGCAAGTGGATCAGTGCTTTCACAGGCCAACAGGTCCAAGACAGGTCGCATCGGACTTGTCCCAACTCCTCTGGATGATTGAAATCGACTCGGTGACACCTACTGTGACTCGCATCTTCTTGCAGATATACAAATCTGCATCAGTGTTGACTGCTTCCAATTCACTTTCCTGAAGTTAGTCTGGAACTAGAATTATAAATCATGTTAGTCTAGAAGCATACAGCCTGCGAGTCTAGAATTATAAAAGATGTTAGTCTAGAATTATAAAAGATGTTAGTCTAGAATTATCAAATATGTTAGTCTAGAATTATAAAAGATGTTAGTCTAGAATGATAAAAGATGTTAGTCTAGAATATTAAAAGATGTTAGTCTAGAATTATAAAACACCTAACGATAAACTACTATTGACATAACCGGAAATATACATACCACGGTCATCCAAGGCTGAGTGATTTCACGAAACTTCAGTGACAGCGTGGGGTAGACTCTTCATACAGTGTAGCTTGAATACTTAGTCTTGAGTCGAGCGGTTGAAAATGCCTGAGCCTGAAGGCGAATGTAACTTACACCTCTTGGTCTGCCTTAGAGATGAGGTCAACAGTTAGCCAGATGGCCAGAATAGCGCGCTGCATTTTCCTGCATAGAACTAAGGCGCGTCTGCCGCGACGATGCCTAAGCTAAACATTGGCAGGCACTACTCACAGCCCGACACACAGCACTGTAAACATTCCCCGTCCCTTCACCTCTCTCGCCACCACCCGCCCTACGCTTGGTCTCATGCCTGTACTGCAACGCCAGCGAAGAGAACCGTGTCAAAGATCTTGTAAGCGTAGCCTACAAGATCTTTGACCGTGTGCAGCGTGCTGTAATTTGCGCGTTAATTTCTGTAGTATACCCCGTTTTTAGAGGCCCTCCAGCAAACATACAACGTGAATACGACGTTGTGAAAATGTGAATTGTTGGTGTCTTTAACAACGTTGCGAAATGTGCGTGAAATTTACGTGGATCCAACCAAAAACACAACGTAATTGCAACGTTGCGATATTGTCATTTTTTGGCGTGCTAGCAACGTTGGTACACTACGTGAATTTTACGTGAATAGAACGTTGATTTTGGTGTCTTAACAATGTTGCGAAATTTACGTGAAATTCACGTAGATCTATACAACGTAGAAAAAACACGTAAAAGGCTACGTTGCGTTATTGTGATAAGTTGGTGTGGAACAACATTGGTTCACTCCATCTCGTGAAAAGTTTTCCTCGCCATCTCAGATCCGGTAAGACTTCTTACATGGAGATCATCTCTCCACTTACTCACATACCAAATATGAACAGGTAGGTAGGTACCTGTAAGGCTCAGTGGAGGCTCAAAATGTACCGCAAACAGAGAACTTACTTTTTCTTTCTTTCTAGTACCCCCTGCGGGTTAGGGGGAGTCCCATATTGGTTGGGACGAGAAAGAATTTGCCCGATGCTCCCCAGCATGTCGTAAGAGGCCACTTTCTTTCTTTCTTTCTTTATTTGGTGTTTAACGTCGTTTTCAACCATTCAAGGTTATATCGCGACGGGTAAGAGGCCACTAACGGATTCTGTTTCTCCTTTTACCCCTGTTAAGTGTTTCTTGTATAGAATATAGTCAATTTTTGTACAGATTTTAGTCAAGCAGTATGTAAGAAATGTTAAGTCCTTTGTACTGGAAACTTGCATTCTCCCAGTAAGGTAATATATTGTACTACGTTGCAAGCCCCTGGAGCAAATTTTTGATTAGTGCTTTTGTGAACAAGGAACAATTGACAAGTGGCTCTATCCCATCTCCCCCCTTCCCCCGTCGCAATATAACCTTCGTGGTTGAAAACGACGTTAAAGACCAAATAAAGTAAAGTTTCTTTCTAGTTTTGTCCAGTTTTTTAGCAGTGTATCGGTGTAACAGAGCGCTTGCTTTCCACGCTGTCGTGTTTCAAATGGCATCATTCCACGACAAGACTCGACACGGCACGAAAGTAGCGAGTGATGAGTCGTCTCCCTTGAAATCAGAAGGTTGCGCCACCTGTGCACAACAAAAGGGAGACAAGAAGCTGACAGAGAGTACGAAAGGTCAGAGAGAGAAAGCAGACGGTTCTCGGCTCTCCAGACCAAGGACCCCGCAGCAGAGTGTTGCCTCAGATCAGATCTTACGTTCAGGTGGATAGTGTTCCACTCAGTGTTCAGAAATAGCCATCTCCCGTCCCGCATGGTGACAGGTAGGGAAGATAACCATGCATACTCAGGTAATCAGGTACCAGATGGAGGAAAAGAGGGGAAGGGGGAGGGGGGGAGGTAAGGGTTAGGATATATATTTTTTATTTCAACTGTTGGTCTGATTTACTTTGACGCTTTTTTCAGGGGGGAGGCGGGGGGGGGGAGGATTGGCCCGACTGATGATGCGTCTGGCGCGCATACGCAACTGCGTGTCAAGGCTTGTAAGCGTTGCTTGATAAATGAATACGCATATGAGGCAGCTTGATATCTTGGTTCCACAAATTCGCGCACGGATAGATTCAAATAGAAAAATTGTGGATTAGAAATCAGTTACTGTTTGGGATGGAAGTGTCAACTTCCCGAGTCTGAAGCATAATTCTTTGTATACACATAAAAATGTCAGGCTTATTACACATCACTGACCATACAGTCTAAAAACAAAGCACTTACATACAAGCGTAAACAGAATAAAGACTTTTAGGCAACAAAATAAACCGGCATAAACCGGTATACTCTATTATAAGAGTACAAGATTTATTGGTAAACTGCTTGGGAGAGAGGGAGAGAGAGAGAGAGAGAAAGAGAGAGAGAGAGAGAGAGAGAGAGAGAGAGAGAGAACAAATGTTGAATTGTAATGTCCAATGTTCTTTGTAAAGCGCCACGAGACTGCTGTCTGGCGGTGAATTGTGTTAAAAATGTTTTGGTAGCATTACATACGACAGGATTGGAAGAACAAGCTGCACTCGTCCGGCCCTCATGAAGACTCGTGCAGCACTTCTCCACTTGACCTTTACAAAGAGTGGCTTGTGCTGCCACTTGCTTCTTTCTGTCATGCCCCGATACCACAGGGCGGAGAGATTATGCCACGGTGAAGCTGATTCTTTCTCTTCACTTTTCTCTTATTCCCTTTCCTGAAGTTTTCTTACATCCGGGGTCTGGAATATGCATTGATGAAGAGTCGTTCTCTCATACGATAGGCTGACGAAAGGATACGATGGAACTGATTCTTTCCTCCTTTTTTTTCTCTCATTTTTTTTCTGAGCTTTTTTTTTTATTTTTTTACATCCGGGGTCCGTTACGTGCATTGATGAAGTGGTCCTTGAAGCTCCGCGTGGTTCTCTCCCCTGCCTGCCGGCCGCCAAGGGTGCTTGACAAACACTTACCCGCTCAACCACAACAACTCCATGTCACATGCTTCCCTAGCGACTGGCTGTGTGTGTGTGGGCCGGGGTTTTTGAGAGGGGGGTGGGGGGGGGGGGTAAGATAAAAAAAAAAGCAAGACAGTGCTGCCAGGGACAATAGGCTGCCAGGGACAAGAGGCCTTGCTCCAGCCACGGTCATGTTCTTAGTGTTGATGAAGGTTGTTGCGCTGAAGGGATACGTTACGAGAACCGAAACGGATCCGGTGGATCTGGACCGTAATGGAAGCTAGAACCAGGGCCGGACCAAATGAGTTGTAAGGGGGGGGGGGGTCCTCCTTTTTTGGGGGGGCAAATCAGCGAAGTGGCGAAGCCACAAGCGCGCGCCTGCAAAGCAGGCGCGCGAACCACAGAGATATAGAATATTCTATATCTCTGTGGCGCGAACTAGGGGGATCCGGGGGCATGCTCCCCCGGAAATTTTTTGAAAAACGGTTAAAATCTGTGCAATCTGGTGCATTCTGGGCCTTGTTTTGAGGGTTAAGAGCAGCATTGTTTTGGTGCTAAAACTAGTAAAAGTCAAAGCAAGGTACATGCTTTTTCCAGGGGTGGGGTTCCGGAACCCCTGGAACCCCCCCCCCCCCCCCCTGGGTCCGGCCCTGAGAACACATTGTTTTTGAAGAGCTTTGCTAACCCAGAGATCTGTATTACAATGCAGGTATCCATTGGTTTATCTAAATGTGACAAAGGAAGTCTTGTGGTTGACACGGAGAACATTGATCGTGAAGAGCGTTTACAACGCAGAGACCTGTTTTACGCCGTAGATAAAGGTCTGTGGTTACTAAATCTGACTCAGTCTTGTGATGGCTACAGAACATGACTTGTGAAGAGCTTAGCTAACCTATAAATCATTATTACAGGAAGGTGTAGATCTTAAGTTTTGTACGTGTGTGTGTGCGCTTCAGTCTCGTCACAGACAGGTGTATGTACTTGTTGATCTTCGATCTATTTGTTTCTGAGACTTGCCCTCCCCCCCCCTGTTATGCACACACTCACGCACGCACGCACGCATATACACACACACACACACACTCACACACACACACACATGCACACACACACACACACACGAACACACACACAAGGTTCTCAAAACTTCCCCAAAGTGCAGATGGCCTGTTGGCGTCTCTCGCCATGGACAGCGGATCTCGTTGCCCTTCCAGCAGTTTGCAGCAGACACCACTGACGCGTATAACAAGGGGTGCAGATGTGGCGGAGACATTGACAGAGTGTGGATGTGTCTCTCACACCACACTGCCCCACATCTCACCATGAAGGATGATTGTGCTATATAATGCTGTACACCACTGCTCGTGCAAATCGTTCTGCACTAATGATACACAGCTAGGTCACTACGCCGAGGGAAAGCTACCATTAGGTGCTTTGCCATTAAGTTAAACCGGTGGTTTTTTTAATCATCGATTGGCATTATATGAAACTATCTATTTTATAATAATTTGAATTTAGCAGGAAGTTATACTGTTATACTTATAGCTTCAAAATTGTGATTTGTGTGAACTCGGGTAGATGGAGGAAGATGGCCTGGGTGTGTGAGTTAGATGGGGGCACAGACAAAACTGGATGCATACCCGTTAGGCAGTACAGTTTTTGCATACGGTGGTCCTTTAATAGCTGAAACAACAGAATTTCAAGAACATGAACTTCAGGCAACCTAGTTCTCTTTGCGGTGTTGACAACGTTTGATTGGATTCTTCTAAACGTTTAAACTTTTGTTCCACATATTTGTTGTGGAACGAAACGAGTAGCAATTGTTTTTCTTTTGTCTCTTTGTCTTGTTCTCGAAAGTGAAAATGCCGTAACCTAGGGCCTTGTCTTACCATCGGGCGTCACACCACATGCAACACATAAACGAAGAGATGTCGATAGATAGCGAAACAAGGATGGAGAAAGCGAGTTGAGAGAGAAGACCTATGGTTCAGCACTCACAGATTACGCTGAAGGCAGTGAAAACATCAATCAGACACCACACTCGACAGACGGCCCATTGCACCGAGTCACTGAGGAACATTCCTGGCTCACGGGGATATTTTGGGTGGTACAGAGCTATTGTTTCTGTGGGAGACTTTTATTTTCGCCGCAAGTTTGGTGAGTTTCTGGCACGGCATGTCGAACACAAGACGATTATTGCATGACACGAGAGGTATAGGAGGTGTGTGTGTGTGTGTGTGTGTGTGTGTGTGTGTGTGTTTATTTTTGGTTTGCTTTTTGCAAGTGAAGCGTCATTCCAAGTAACGTTGACACGCACAACGTGTGTGTGTATGTGTGTGTGTGTGCTTGTGTGTGTGTGTGTGTGTGTGTGTGTGTGTGTGTGTGCTTGTGTCTGTGTGCTTGTGTCTGTGTGTGTGTCCATGTGTGTGAATGTGCTAGTGTGTGTATTTGTGTGAGAATGTACGTGTGTAAGCGTGTGTGTGTGTGCTTGTGTATGTGCTTGTGGGTGTGTATTTGTGTGTTTTTGCGATTACGTCATATCCGTCATGTACGAACTTTCTTACAAAAGTTGAGGCGGCACTGTGGCAATCTTTTTTTTCTTCTTAAATGCACTGTGCGCCTCAGGTAAACCATCACAGATACTGTCAGGCTTTTACACACAGTACAAATACCCTTCCATTTGAACGCTCACCAAACGGGAACATCCTAGGTGCCCTACGTAAAGAGCGAGCAATTTTCAAAGAATTAATTTGCGGATTGTGTCAGAGACAATCGGACCGTGGTGCGTTTTGGCGCTAGACCTAACTTCTAAAATCTAAATAATAAATTGACAGCTTGTTACACAAACATTCTTAAATCATAAAAGAATTTTTTTTCATCAAGACAAGATCAGTACAATTCGAAGTTTTGAACGTTTGAAAAAAGAAACGCCCGGAAGCAGAGTCAAGGTTTATGTCTATCGCCAGTTCCTCTGAACAGTCAAAAGCCATCGCGAGAGTTCTTGTCAACCACAGCCGTTTGTTTCGTGCATAGTCAGAGGTACATAATAACGTGCTATTGCAGATAAGCTCACAGCGAGTCGCATTCAAATTACTAACTGACGACTGCATTGTGAAAAAAGGAAACTGGATCACACGGGTTCACGATGGCTCAGGGGTAAGATAAACCACGCAAAAATAGATTCTTTGAAAATTGCTCGGTCTTTACGGATGGCACCTAGGATGTTCGCAAGCGGTGAGTGTTTAAATGAAAGGGTGTTTGTACTGTGTGTAAAAGCCTGACAGTATCTATGATGGTTTACGGGAGGCTTACTGTGCCTTTAAATCAAATTGATTAAAAATTGGGTCAAACATTCTTTGACTCTGTCTGGACTGTGGGATCGCATTTCAGCTCAGATACTTAAAAAATCAAATCAATCGTTAATTAGCTCATTAAAGTTGTCATTAAAATCCAATGTTTGCCAACAATGGTTGCACTGTATTCCTTATGTTTGTCCCCAGACTCGAAAAATGTATGCATATGATGTGTTCGGAATAGAAACAAACTCAAGTGTCAAGAAAATCCGTGTTATTCAAATTATGTTTATTTGGCTTGTGTAACCAAGACAATTTGTTAGCGCTTTCTCGGTCGCAGGTTTGGGGAATGATTCCACGTCTGTGGGGGAAAAAAAGGCAGGGCGTTCAGTTTCATTCTGTAAAGTTTTGACTTAGGCCTAAAAAAAAAAAATAGGTGTGGTTACGGTAACCCGACCTACCCTAATTTTAGGGGCCGATCCTATAACTTTTTATTACATTTGTCAAAAAGAAAAAAAAAACGAGTGCAAAAAACGCAATGAAAGCGAAAGCGCCCGAGTCGCACACTTATTTCTCTGTCAAGTAGGTTTAATTTGTTCACATTAGAAAAAAAAAGTTTAAAAAAGAAAAAAGTGATTGCCTACCTACCTACCCTATTTTTTTTGGCTATGTTACCGTAACCACACCTATTTTTTTTTTGTGGCCTTAAATGTATTATTGATTTCACTGTAGGTGACTTGTGTGTGTGTGTGTGTGTGTGTGTGTGTGTGTGTGTGTGTGTGTGTGTGTGTGTGTGTGTGTGTGTGTGTGTGAGTGTGTGTGTGTGTGTGTGTGTTTATTTTTGGTTTGCTTTTTGCAAGTGAAGCGTCATTCCAAGTAACGCTGACACGCACAACTGATTAGGAAGCCAAGGGGAGATAAATGTGGAAACATCACAAAAACGAACTGCAAACAAACCAAGACATCGGTAAAAACGAGAAAGATGGATTTAATGATATCGCAAACATTACAAAAAGTGTTTCATGTTTAGACCTCAAGTGGGATATTTTTTCCCTTGGAGTTGCACAAACTTAGACGTGCACTACATGAATACGTGCATACATTCCTTCTTTCGAGTGATGTTGATTCTGCAGGGCAGGCAACGGAGAAAACTGTCAGTGACGTTCAAAGGAGCTCCCAGCTCTATAACTGACAAGTCTTCATCATGTTTTCCATATTAATACAAGACTTGACAAACTTCCCTGTAATTTGCTTTCGGACACTGAACGAAAAAAACAAATTAGTGCAGGCGGTATCGTCAAAATGACTGGCGTATGCTCACAAACAACAAGAAAAGAAGCCAAACATTAATCAACTGCATATCAACATACATATCATCATCATCATCATCATCATCATCATCATCATCATCATCATCATCATCATCATCATCATCATCATCATCATTAAAACACATACAATTTTACAATACTACCCAATATTGCTATTTCATATGTTACGTGGATTTCCATTGGTCAATTGGGCAAAACTGAGCTCAGTGCAAAAGTGATATCGACGACATTTCCGTCGATATCAGTTTTGATATCGACGACCTCTTTATTGCTTCCCCACTTCAAAAACAAAAACACCTAAATTTAAAAACAAACAAATATATATGAAAATGTAATTATCCCAGAATTTAGTTGAGCAAGTGATTAAAGACTTTTTGAAAGGAAAGACATTTTAAAATTCTGAAAAGTACAAAAAAAGAGTGAACAAAAAGAAATAATAATCAGAGGGAGGAATATGGAACATCATCATTATAATCATCCTCATCTCATTAATCATCCGGTCTCGATTTTGATATCACTGTCTCAACAGACCATAGCAGAAGATATCATCACACAGTCCATCGAGACCGGAGGTCGAGTTCAATGTTAGATATATTGCTAATTCTCTGGACATTTTGTATTTACTGTAAAGAAATTACAAATGTATTTGTCTCAGTTTTGGCTGTTCCATATCCCTCCCTCTGATTATTATTTCTTTTTTTGTACTTTTCAGTATTTTAAAATGTCTTTCCTTTCTAAAAGTCTTTAGTCACTTGCTCAACTAAATTCTGGGATAATTACATTTTCATATATATTTGTTTGTTTTTAAATTTAGGTGTTTTTGTTTTTGAAGTGGGGAAGCAATAAAGAGGTCGTCGATATCAAAACTGATATCGACGGAAATGTCGTCGATATCACTTTTGCACTGTGCTCAGTTTTGCCAAATTGACCAATGGAAATTCACGTAACATATGAAATAGCAATATAGACAGATATGCAGAGTGTGATGACGTGTTCGGTTTTCCTTGACGACATCGGTACAAAATGACGTGAGACTCACAGATAAAATACGCCAGTCATGTAACAAACAGTACTGCGGGAATCTGTTGCTGGAGGTTTGTTTTACATACCACACTTTTCACACAACGTGACCCGACAACATCGGCACAAAAACGTCCTGTCTGAAATGGAGAGAAAGATATGTAAGATAATGCGAGAGGAGAGAGAGAATGAGTTTGCTGCTCTGTGTGTGTGTGTGTGGGAGGGGGGGGGGTAGGTATGCGGGTGTGTATATGGGTACGTACGTGTGTGTATGGGTAAGTTCGTACGTGTGTGTGTGTGTGTGTGCGTGCGCGTTTGAGTATCTGTCTGTATGTGTCTGTCCATCTGTCTGTCTGTGAGAGAGGGAGACAGAGTGGCTGTTTTTTTCAGTCTGTTTTTGTCTGTCTGTCTGTCTGTCTGTCTGTCTGTCTGTCTCTGCGTGCTCACAGTTGTGCAACAAGCTCTATCTGTATTTGGCTCTGTCAGTCCGTGTTATGTTCCTGACTTTCTGTCTGCGTGGTTGTGAGCTTCCGTATGAGTGTTTCTCAATCCATCTTTTTCTAACTAATAAATGGACCCATTTGTAAAATAAGCCTGATAACAACTGGGCGAAGTCTACTTTACGAAGCTCACTGCACGAAGCTTTTGCATTGATGACGTTTTAGTAAAAAGGCTCCGCGAAGTCTTCGTGAAGTCAACTTCGCAAATGAGGAAAGGCTTTTGCCTGATATCAATTGAGGGAAGTCGACTTTACGAAGCTCGCTGCACAAAGCTATGGAAGTGACTTTTCGGGAAAGACTTTGTGAAGTCTTTGCGAAGACAACTTAGAGCTCAATTAATGACAGCCTTCAACAACAGCGCGCCAACACTCAAATGTCTGTGCATCAGGATCGGAATGAATACTTTCTCGTTTTAACGGCACAAACTTTCTGCGCATTAAACTTTTAGCATTCAGTTTCTCCTTTCTTAAAGCCATTTATTCATTGGATGAGGTCGAATTTGTGAAGTCTACTTCACGAAACTCGTGGCCCTTACCTTGGACATCAGTTGAGTGTTCTGTAAAACGTGTTTGCGAAGTCTTCGCGAAGTCGACTTCGGGTTGAATTAAGGACGGCCATTACGGTTCAAAATGGCTGAGGATGAAGATCAGGATGTACTTTTAACTTTCTGTCCTTACTTTTCGGGTCGGTTCAAAACCTGAACTGCACTGATCGCATGCGAGCATTCTCCTTGTGGAGGTCTGCGGTGGAAGAGAGAAAGACTGCAATCGTCTGACCTCATACATTATGGATACGTACGTCTCGTCGCTGTGTGGATAGCCCGCTGTTTCAAGGAGAGAATGCCAAGGTATTGAGGGAGGGGAAGGGGGGGGGGGGGGAAGGGGTGCCATTGGTGAAAAGGAGTGAGGGTGAGAGGGGAGGAATCAAAGAGGGAAATGGCGACTGTCACACCTAACAGTCTTACAGGCTGTCTTCACAGGGCAATGGCTGTGGTATCAAAGTGTTTGAAAGTGTGTGTGTGTGTGTGGGGGGGGGGGGGGTAAGGGGAGGTGTGGGGGGATTGGTGTGACTCTCACGCTTAGTCTTTTAGTCTTCCTTCAGTAGACCATTGACAGAGGTATTAGCGGCTATCGATTGAACGCCTAAAGACGGTCTTTGCCCAACCACTCAGTCATTGCACTAGACGAGCGCAATTTAATTAAACTTAATCAATACCTCTTAGACGGTTGAAAAGATCCTGATGAAGACAAAAAGTCTTAACATGCCGCACTGAACGTCTTGGACAACTGGGTCTGATTGCTAAAACACCATTGCTCTCAAACAGGAATGTGGTATTACTCGTACTTCACACGTTGGAGACACTCCTCCGCGCGTTTCACGGGCACTGACTGTTCCAGTGAATGCGGCAGAGCATGATTGTTGCAAAGCCTCAGTGACATCGCAAAGCATGATTGATGCAAAGCGAAATTGATGCAAAGCATGATTGTTCCAAAGCATCAGTAACTTTGCAAAGCATGATTGATGCAAAGCGAAATTGTTGCAAAGTATAATTGTTCCAAAGCATAATTGACATTGCAAAGCAGGGTTGTTCCAAAGCGAAATTGATGCAAAGCATAATTGTTCCAAAGCATCAGTGACGTTGCACAGCATAATTGTTCCAAAGCGCGATTGTTGCAAAGCATGATTGTTCCAAAGCATCAGTGACATTGCAAAGCAGGGTTGTTCCAAAGCGTAGCTATTGCAAAGCGTAACTTGTTGTTTCAATTAAAGCATCAGTGACATTGCAAAGCATAATTGTTCCAAAGCGCGATTGAATTGCAAAGCATGGTTGTTGCAAAGCTTTGGTGACGTTACAAAGCATGGTTGTTCCAAAGCGTGACTATATTTATTGAAAAGCAGAATTGTTGCAAATTGTGATGGTTGTAAATCATCAGTGACATTGCAAAGCATGAAGATAAGACATCTCATGACTATTAAATTCGATGGGAAAAACCCCACCGACAAACACCATCTCTCAACACCTCAATCTCATGCATCCACCCAAACACACACACACACACACACACACACACACACACACACACACACACACACACACACACACACACCACTTACCCAGTCAGTCTATCAGAATCCTGTTTAATAAACCATCTATTGGTACAATACATAACGAACGTATTCAGAATCAACAACGAGCAATATCGGCGTTGAGTTGCTGTTCTGAATAACGGCATAAATATGTTCATACGTATTAAATGCTACTGTCCTGAACAGTAACAAAACAAAACAACAAAAAAACAACGGCAAGATGAGAAAAGAAGACTAGTTCAAAAGAAAAGCGATTAAAACACGATGATTAAAACAAAAAACCTAAAACATGTTAAAAATCACACAAATCAGGAATACAAAAGAGCAACACGTGTCTCGTGCAGTCAAGGCACTCTGAAAAACTTCCCCCCTGTGACATCCGTCGCGTCCCTCAGTACCTCTACGCAAATCATGGATCACACACAGAAATAAGAAGTGTCAGAGAGAGAATGAGGAGGATTGGCCAAGTGGAGGAAGCAAGCCAGGAGACAAAGATCGAAACCTGGCGATCAATGGCGTGAGGGGAGGGCTGTGAAAGGGATTCGCTCCTCTCCTTCTTGTTTGTCACATTGATCCGGGCTCTTTGCCTGGTGCTGCAGCAGGTGAGAATCTCTCCCATTGGCTTTCAGCTCTTCACGTGATGCGCCCACAGTTCTGCTTCCGGTTTTCCGCAGGACTGTCTGTAGGATGAAAGCTGTAGTGACGTGGTAGTCGGTTTTTTTTGGGGGGTAGGGGGGGGGGGGGGTGTTATTATTTTGGCTAAAGATGGCACATTGCCGCGGAATTTACGTTTGTTTGTTTGTTTGTTTGCTTAACGCCCAGCCGACCACGAAGGGCCATATCAGGGCGGTGCTGCTTTGACATATAACGTGCGCCACACACAAGACAGAAGTCGCAGCACAGGCTTCATGTCTCACCCAGTCACATTATTCTGACACCGGACCAACCAGTCTTAGCACTAACCCCATAATGCCAGACGCCAGGCGGAGCAGCCACTAGATTGCCAATTTTAAAGTCTTAGGTATGACCCGGCCGGGGTTCGAACCCACGACCTCCCGATCACGGGGCGGACGCCTTACCACTAGGCCAACCGTGCCGGTTGGAATTTACGTTTGGGGTAAGAAAAAAACAAGTCGCGTAAGGCGAAAATACAACATTTAGTCAAGCTGTCGAACTCACAGAATGAAACTGAACGCACTGCAATTTTTCAGCAAGACCGTATACTCGTAGCATCGTCGGTCCACCGCTTGTGGCAAAGGCAGTGAAATTGACAAGAAGAGCGGGGTAGTAGTTGCGCTGAGAAGGATAGCACGCTTTTCTGTACCTCTCTTCGTTTTAACTTTCTGAGCGTGTTTTTAATCCAAACATATCATATCTATATGTTTTTGGAATCAGGAACCGACAAGGAATAAGATGAAAGTGTTTTTAAATTGATTTCGGAAATTTAATTTTGATCATAATTTTTATATTTTTAATTTTCAGAGCTTGTTTTTAATCCAAATATAACATATTTATATGTTTTTGGAATCAGAAAATGATGAAGAATAAGATGAACGTAAATTTGGAACGTTTTATAAAAAATTTATTTTTACAATTTTCGGTTTTTTAATGACCAAAGTCATTAATTAATTTTTAAGCCACCAAGCTGAAATGCAATACCGAAGTCCGGCCTTCGTCGAAGATTGCTTGGCCAAAATTTCAATCAATTTGATTGAAAAATGAGGGTGTGACAGTGCCGCCTCAACTTTTTTAAAAAGCCGGATATGACGTCATGAAAGACATTTATCGAAAAAGTGAAAAAAATATCCGGGGATATCATTCCCAGGAACTCTCATGTAAAATTTCATAAAGATCGTTCTAGTAGTTTAGTCTGAATCGCTCTACACACACACACGCACAGACAGACAGACACACACACACACACACACACACACACACACACAAACACATACACATACCGACACACCACGACCCTCGTCTCGATTCCCCCTCTATGTTAAAACATTTAGTCAAAACTTGACTAATGTGTTCCTTGGGTTTTTTCCCCTCTCATATGGTTTACAATAGCTTCACCCCCCCCCCCCCCCCCCCCCCCCCCCCTTCCTTAGTCTGCTTAGTCTATATCCCTGTTTTGATCTCTGACGGTGCAGGGTGTGTTGAGAGATTGAGCTATATGGGTTTGTTTTTTATCACAATGACTTATTGTTAGATGTATTAATTACCTTTGAGAGTAAAACAATTGTATCGTATCTGACCTTATCTAATTTTACGCACGCATTCACAGTCATGAGCGATCGTCATAAAGCGGTCGTGGTTCTCATTCCCTGGTTTAAGTGTTTTGTCCAATAAAGTATAAAGCGTCTTTTATCCTTAGAGTCGGAGCCGGATGCTTTCTTCACATTTCACGCTAATCTACCGGTATGTGACCCACATAAAAGGAAGATAAAAACTACTTTCAAAGCTCAACAAAGTGTGTTTATTTAAGACCGTGGTAGAATTTCTTCCCCTCAGCAGAAGGCATCACAGGTTGTAGGCCGGAGAAAAAATACTGTGTTGTATGAGGCGAACAACGCGGAGTCACAGAGTTCATTCCATGAGAACCAGCACCTGCTTTCCTCGTTAGTGTAATCAACTCAGTTTCACCTGGCGTTAAAAACTGACCTACATTTTAGCCGCGTTTTAACAAGCCAGTTACCGCTAAATGACACCAGTTATCAATGCGCTCTATTTTTATCGCCAGAAAATTACAGCTGCAATCAGCCGTCAGCTGTTCCTTCGCTTCATCCAGTCCAAGGTAGCTTCCTTCGGGAAGCACGTCCTGGTTCTCTCCTTCACCCGATTCTGTCTTCTGCAGGATGTGTTGCACGTGGTGCAGGTGCTCGACACACTAACAGACTGGAGATACCATGAACCGCTTCCGTATTTTAGTTTGTTGAACAGATGCGGACCGGTTTCAAAGGAAAGTTCTTTCGTTCATCCCCAGTAAAAGAACCCATAAAAGACTGAATGCTTCATTTCAGTGCGACGTTTTATAGCAGTCTTTCTTCAACGCACTGGATTTTATTCTTCGCGTTTTTGAAAACACACCGCTAGATTGGAGAGGAAATCGCACCAATTTGTTTCCCAGTGAAGTGAAAGAAGCATGCAGAATGTATAGGCGGCTCTTCTGGTCAGGAACGAACACACCTGGAATTCCACTTGTAATTAGTACCCAGTTCCAACACTGACAGGGCTGAATCCTTTACCTGTGTCTTGCACCTGAAACACTTCCGGTTTTAATGCACTGAAGCCGTCACTACAAATTATTGTTCTCAGCTGCAGTTTTGGCACAGTTTTATGTTAGTGTACGTTTCAGTTTCCAGCAACATTAGTGCGTGCGTGCGTGTGAGTGTGAGTGTGTGTGTGTGTGTGTGTGTGTGTGTGTGTGTGTGTGTGTGTGTGTGTGTGAGTTCTTGCGTGCGTGCGTACGTCAGTGTGTGTGTATGTTTGTGTGTGTGCTCGCGTTTGTGTACATGTTTGTATGTGTGTGTGCGTGTGTGTGTGTGTGTGTGTGGGTGTGTGTGTGTGTGTGTGTGTGTGTGTGTGTGGGTGTGTGTGTGGGTGTGTGTGTGAGTGGGTGTGTGTGCTTGCACGTGCAGCCGAGCGTGTAGCTTCCTACTCGCTTGGTTTATTGTGTTTTGAACCCTATACATAGGGTGTGGCGGTATCTGCTGGTAGGTAGGGGAATTATCCTTGACATTTGAATGGGTTGCGGTTAGCCTGGAAGGCTGCACCCCCCCCCCCCCCCCCCAGTGTTTACTTCTATTCACGCACCGAGGTGTGCTATCTACATCAAGCACATACAAACAAAAAACCACATCCGTGACACAAATAAGATCACCATCCCTTCAGTGGTTTGTGCAGGTAAACATCGGCTTTCTTGTTGTAGTTTCTGCCAGTTTTCTGGGAAAAAGCAACATCCCGGAACATGACCTTTGGACGGTTCCCAGACTGACAATGGAAAGCACAGACAAGTAACATCGATCCCTTTCGCACGGTGTGTGGTCTCCGTAAAAAGAAACTGTTCGATTCGATTTCAAGGCCTCAATTTGGCACGCTGTCAAAGTCCACAAAACTAATTACTCTGCATTTTCGACTCATGTCGTGCCGATGATGAGCCAGGGACGGTGCAGAAGGCGGAGAAGGAATGCGAAGTGTGGCGTAGTGGGCAAGATATACAGGGCGGGGTATCGTAACGCTGTTGTCGGGAGACCTCGAACGGACATAAACACGTGTCGGCAACAGCCCTGGCTTTCACCCAAGGGAGGCAACTGATACATGCATGTGTTGTCTATGCTTAGAAAGGAGTTTGGGTGTAGCTTGGTAACATGTACGCGGAACTCAGCGGTGTGTGCTGGGACTGAATGGAAAGAATGGAAGGGGGGGGGGGGGGGGGGGGGGGCGTGGGGGTGTTATTATTTTTGGCTGAGGATGGCACATCGCCGCGGAATTTACGTTTGGGAGTTAAAAAAAAAGTGTTGTTGTTGTTGGTCATGTTCAATGTGTTCCTTGGGTTTTTCCACTCTGTTTACAATAGCTTCACTCTCTTGTTCCCCCCTCTTTCCAGTCTATTCTTGTTTCTAACTAATAAATGGACCTATCCTCTGTCTGTCTGTATCTTTCTTTCTCTGTCTCTCTCTCTTTCTACACCCCCCCCCCCCCCCCCCCCGCCCCGCCCCCCCCCCCCCCCCCCCCTCCATTCACTACCCCTGTAATACCCGTCTTTCGCCCCTCTTGTCCGGTGATTTGCGGCTGCTACAGGAACGTTTTGATGGAGCGACTCAGGTTTAAAGTTCCTAATGCTTGATGTCGTAAAAGAAACTTTAAAAAAAACAACCTTGTGCGACGTCGCGACGGGTCGAAATTGCCAAAGAGTGTGAAAGCTTTCTTCGTAAGTAAATGTAGTGTAATGAGCTATGAGGCAGATAAGTAGATTTTCAGCAGCTGAATTGTCTCATCATTGAGACTTCGGCGGCTCGGGAACCGATTATACAGACAGAGAGAGACAGAGACGCAGACTTCGGCGGCTCGGAAATCGATTATACAGAAAGAGAGAGAGAGAGAGAGAGAGACAGATCGACAGCCAGAGACAGAGACAGACAGAGACAAAGAGAGAGACAGCCAGAGACAGAGACAGACAGACAGACAGACAGACAGAGATAGACAGACAGAGACAAAGAGAGAGACAGACAGAGACAGACAGACAGACAGACAGACAGACAGACAGACATCAAAACAGAGACAGACTCGTCCAACGATCATTGATTTTGAAGAGAAGCGAGATGATGATTCCGCTCGAAGACTGACTGAGCTTCCGAACAGGGAGACCGACTCAGAGCGAGTACAGCTGAGGACAGTCCCCGACTTGCAGACACTGAGACACGTGAGAAAGACATACAGAGATCATAGCCTTTAGAGAGAGAGAGAGAGAGAGAGAGAGAGAGAGAGAGAGAGAGAGAGAGAGAGAATCTAGCCATTGAAGGGGGGGGGGAGAGATACAGAGAGAGATCTATAGCAATTGGAGAGAGAGAATGAGAGAGGGAGAGACTAACACACACATACACACACACACACACACACACACACACACACACACACACACATACACACACACACACACACACACACACTAAGGGGTAGAGAGAACACCTCAAGTGTCTCTGACCGATCGAACCTCGCCTCTCACATGAAAGGCGGATTTGCAAGTTGTTTTCTTTACGAGAGAAGCGCGCGCTCGTTCATCACAGCAAATCCCTCTTTTCTCGGCTTGAAGGGGCCGGGCAATGGAGATCTGGGCAAAATCATATGAATATTTAGTCCCGCTTTCAGTCCCGTTTTCAGTCCCTCTCTCCCGCTCAAGTACTCATCTTTCCTAAAGTACGGCTTTTACCTTCTTAAAACTGTCTGAAGAAAACTTGATGACTTTGATGGGGGGTACTAAATATCGATATGTCAGCTTGAGGTTTTGTAAAACTATACGGCAGTCGACAGGAGTTGGAGAAAACGACAACATTTATCACCAGTGCAGGACTGATTGTGTAACCTCTGCGAACGCCAAGAAGAAGAAGAAGAGGTTTTGTAAAACTCGTGAGCTTACCGGCTTTGGGACAAAGACCTCGTGCTCTGGGAGTAGTGTCTCAAGTTTTGCTGGTATGATATTTGTCTGGTTATTATTCGGATATAATGTACAGAGAGTATAGTAAACCCCACCCCTATATATCCCCCTCCCCCAACACACACCTCACACATATGCTAGAAATACCGCACCACCAATGTTTTGAATCTGACTTTACAGTCGTTCTGCCACGTCATGATGATCATCATCATCATCTTTATCATTAACATCATCATCATCATCGTCGTCGTCATAATCATCATCATCATCATATTCATCATCTTCATCATCTTCGTCATCATCATCATCATCATCATCATCATCATCATCATCATCATCATCATCATAATCATCTAGGTTATCGAGACTATCATCAACATCAATATGTTATCGTAGACTTTAAAATTGGCAATCTAGTGGCTGCTCCGCCTGGCGTCTGGCATTATGGGGTTAGTGCTAGGACTGGTTGGTCCGGTGTCAGAATAATGTGACTGGGTGAGACATGAAGCCTGTGCTGCAACTTCTGTCTTGTGTGTGGCGCACGTTATATGTCAAAGCAGCACCGCCCTGATATGGCCCTTCGTGGTCGGCTGGGCGTTAAGCAAACAAACAAACAAAAAATCAATATGGTATCGTCCCTACCGCAGTCTGTGTTAACTCAGGCGTAACCAGCTACAAACAGCAGCAAAACAATCATCATAGTCTGCCCCTGGCAATTTTCCAAGCTTTTTCAGAGCTAGCAAAACAGTAAATAGCTCACATGCAATACTGCCGTACACTTGTTACTGTTAGTGATTCAAACTCCTGTCGTAGCCTTCAGTCTAAGCATGAACCGGTGTAACACGAGAACATAATTACTCCCACAAGATTTTAATCCGGAGTAAAAATTTCGTACGGAAACGTTACTTCCTTTACGAAAAAACTACTCCCCCATAACACGAGAAAATTACTTCCAACGACAGGTGTGTTCCGAGTCAACATTTCGGTCGAAAATGTTACTCCCCTGACGAATAAATAACGAATGAATTAGTCCACCATAACACGAGCAATTTACTGCCCACGCCAGGCGTACGCAACTTTTACTCACCTTTTCCCAGTTAGTCTTGGTGGTAGAAGGAGTGGGAGGAGGGTAGCGCGACATTTGTTTGCGCGAGATAACATAATTATTGGCATTATCCCTTTGCCCGCATCCCATTTTCGCGTACGAGATTTTTACTGGAAGTAAAAATTTGGGGAGTCAAAATTACGTGGAGGAAGTAATCTTTTCGTACCTTGGGGAGTTTTTTTGTCGTACAAAAAGTGTACTCGGAGTAAGAATTTCGTACGAAATTTTTACTCCGGAGTAAATTTTTCGTGGAGGAAAAATGTCGTGTTACACCGGGATAGCACTACTACTATGTTTCCTGGGAGAGCCACACAGCCATTGCTGTCCTTCACGGTCCACTGCAGCTTACACCCCCATTCCACACAGCCGTTCTAGGTCCCGTTCCCGTACCGACCAAGGAACGGTGCGGGCACGGGAGAGATCAGGCGGGAACCGCAATGGAACGCAAATGAACTGCTTTGAACGGTAGGGTCGGTAGGGACGGTTGAGTTTGGGCTGCATGTTCAAAATTTTAGCCGTTCCCCTCCCGATCAGAATGAACGGTAATGGAACCTTAACCCATCGGTAACGGAACGCTTGGATCGTTAAAGGAACTTAAAACAACGGTAACGCAACGGTAGCGCTCTCACACACTGAGTTGTCATACCCACATTCCACACAACCGTTCTAGGTCCCGTTCCCGTACCGACCAAGGACGGCTGCCACTATGGTCAGACGCTGCTCAAAGATGCCAAAAACGGCCGTTTGCGCAGCGTTTCATTGTTGTGGCAGCCGTCCTTGGTCGGTACGGGAACGGGACCTAGAACAGTTGTGTGGAATGGGGGTATAACCACCACAACACCAGTCCCACTGATTTAAGCCAGGAGCTGTTATTTCCCAGTTGACACATTCCAGCGACTGACTGTACCCAGAAGGCATATATTTTACAGTGAAGCAAACTGATACAGACGGGGACACCTCGCGGTCTTTACAGACTTATAGTTCACGGCACCCTGGAGAGATGGAGTCTTTTGGTGATTGAGGCGTACACGTACAGAAGCGCTTGGTTGCTTGACTCTTAAGTTGGAGGGACCCCTGGGCGGTAAGGTCATTTTGGACTGAAAACAATGGTCTCAGCTGTCCCCATCCTTTGTCAAAATGAACCTCGAAAGGAGTAATTATGTGCTGATATAAACGCGGGATTTTAGCAGCTGTTCCGAGTTAGAACTATGAAGTAACTACTATACTGCGCAAGGACAAGAAAGAAACATGTACAAAGTCATGGAGTTCAGCTACCAAAACCTTCTGCTCTTGACCGTGTGTATACAGTCATAACATCTAAAAACCAGAAACTTGTAAAAACGCCCCCTTTGAGACCCTAGTGTTCCATAGGTTCTGTTAGTAACGTTTGTAAATGTACCTTCATCTTAAAGAATCCCTCCCTTTTGAAGCCTGATTTTCTCAAGATATCAGGAGGTCTTAAAAGGGTGGGTGGAAGGAGGGGGGATGTGTGGTTTACTCAGCGCAGGACTAGTGGACCAGCTGCAGCATCCTCCAGCTAGAGAAAGGGAAAGGCGGCAAGTAATAAGCTAAGTGGTTAATGTTCCACGCGCTCTCAACTTGTAACCAGTAACCTTCCCACGTCAGCTTCCATACACAGTTGGTCGGGGGAAAGCTTTCGCCGTCGGCATAATCCGTTCAAACGCTGATCCGCTATTTTCTGCCCTGACTTTGCGAGGCAAGGGGGAGAGTGATAACATCAGCGTGTGTTTCTTGATGAGTTGACTGATAACATTACAAAGGCCTCCCTCCCTGGTTATAACATTACAAAGGTCTGCCTCCCTGGGCTGATAATATTACAACAGTCTGTTTTCCCTTCCGTGTGATGCTGAAGGTGGGTTGGGATGATCGGGTGGTGGGTGTAATGGGGTGTGTGGGGTGTGTGCAAAGGTTGTACCTAATAACTTTAGCCATGTGGGTAAAAGTAATTTTTCTTCTCTGTTTGCTAAGTAATGAGCTAGGTATGTAATGGATACCCCTTTAAAGGTGGTTGTCTACATTTTTTCTCTTTTTTTCTCAATAATCTTATGGTTAGAATTCCGCTAAAAAGTTATGTCAGATGATGAATGAACCATGGGGAAAAAAGTTACAGAAAAAAAATGTAAAAAATAGTTTTTATTTTGGGGAAGTGTGAGTGACACTTCCAATGTTTCGTTTTACATGTACAGAGACCATGCTGTGCTTTGCCTATAAATATCAACCAATGAAATTCATGTCACTATGCTGACAGCCACGCCCACACAATCACAGCAACAGTTTTACGCTGGGTATTGGAGCGCTGTCCACGATTTTTTTTAAACGAACGAAATGCACGGTATTCGAGAGGAGTTTTGCCCTCGGCATTTTCCAAATAAGGATATCCTACTTCGCTGGAATATTATAAGGAATTTTCAAACGGCTGCCCAACTGGCATCGTCCATCTTGACCGAAGGCGGGGGGGGGGGGGGGGTATTGTTGATATTTGTAGGTAATAGACTCTGCATTTTGATGGTTTAATGTCGATTTCTGTATACAAATGTAGACAAGGACCTTTAAGCTAAGAATAACAAATGTTACATTTCTGAGAAAAGGACATGTTTCTGACGTCTTTCACACTTGAGAATATTTTCCCAGGTTGTGATCACAAAGAATAGCTCTTAGGATCCGTGAATTCTGAAGAAAAAAAGTACACATCCGAAACTACTCAATTGGTTTGAATTGTGTAACAGAAAAATGTGCCGACCGGGCACACAAATGCATAACAAGTTTTCCTTAAGCATTTTGTGATCCAGTGACAAATTACAAAAAAAACCGCTGATCTATTTTGAAAGCAAACACGTTCATTCACTACCGGAAATAAAGATATATATATATATATATATAGGTTCATTGCTCCTGAGAGTATTAGCTTACACAAAGAACTTTGTGAATCCATATACCAGTGGTGCATGTTGTGTGTTGCTTCATTGGTATGCATTAGACCCGTCTTTGTGTAATTGTTTACAGGTTACTTGTCACACCCTCACCATGTTTACGACATTGGATGTAAAGATTGCTGCAGGGTTACACATAAATCTTGCCCTGTTTTTGCCTGCCCTGTTTAGCTGCAGCAGCCACGCTAACCTGCACCATCCGCACCCTCTCACTCTCAGCTCTCTGCCATAATAGTGAAAGATATTAGTTTTGTCACTCATTTCACGCTGAGAATGAGAACAAAAATTCTCCAAAACCGATTTCCTGGAGAACACTAGTTTTTAAGTTTTCCGAGGTAATCTTGTTGTCGTAGCATTAGCAAAGACGGTGCCCAAAGATGGCGCAAGGTTTGTGCTGAAACACAATCTGTTCAAAGCAAGATTATTCTTGCAAAGACGCCATCTAAAAGCACTCTGGCATCCCCAAAGCGAAATGAAAAACGACATGTTTTTGTAAATGGCATCTTGGAGAAAAAGTAGGACATGTTTCAGACGGGGCAAACGTCGTCAAGGCCTTCATGCGCGGTGCTTCCCTGGAGACAGAGGCGGGGAAAGGAAAATCATGTTCACACAAAAACGGAACGAAAGCAGCTCACATGGGATGATGTACGGATAATTTAATTGAACTGCAGTAGCTTTCATAGCTGAGGTTTTGTTTTATTTGCATATATTTGCATAAGCATAATTATCCTTGATATACCTTTTGTAATATTTGCATATTGTTCGTGACCATAATACTTTATCCTGTCCTCCAAATTCACATTAAGATAAATTTATTGGTTTCATAGAATAGAATATTTAGGCTCAAGATGTGGCCTTGGAACATGCGTGCTCCTCTCTGTAGTCTGGAACACACAAACACTTAAATAACCCTGGCATTTGAAAAAGAAAAACGACACTCAAGGGCGTCTTATAATATGTCTCAGTTCACATGTTACTCATTTGTGACCGAAGCACAATGCATCCATTTACTCCTCTCAGACTTGGCTGGAAGACTTCCAGTCCTTATCTACCAGACTTCAGGGTCCCGCGTCCTGCGGTCATCGGGTGTGTTTGCTTGATCCCACCCAGCCCCGTTTTCTGTAAGCCCCCTGCCTTGTGAAGTCTCGTTCCCTTATCCACTGATACATATCTCCGGGAACAAGGGAGGACTGAACAGCTCAGGACAGAAGGACACTCCGGGGAAGAGAGGGAGAGGCCAAAGCCATGTCTCCATTTGACTGATAAGCCATCCGTCTCTGACCACCTCTTGCATCCCCTCGTTGATATATAACTGCCATCGCCACCGCCGTCCCCCACCATCATCAGGAGCAGCGACCGCAACCCACAGGGGTCTAGCAGGACGCTGCAGTCAGTGTAGATTTTAG
>NC_090247.1:10589929-10594929 GCF_037325665.1 Littorina saxatilis | reverse complement strand
TCATCATGCATCTTCTTCATCTTCGTCTTCTTCTTCTTCTTCTTTCTTCTCCTTCTTCTCCATCTGCAAGATTCTTCTCCCTCTTCTTTCTATTAATTTTTTTTCAACTCTAGTGCCTTGCAGTTGGAAGTACTGCCTCTTAGCCCAGCTTTTGAGAGTTCTCCTAACATGGCGTAGAACTTCAAGTGCAGACTCCTTCCTCTCTTTGTGGTCAAGTTGAGAAAGTTGTGCAGCAATGCAAGCAACGCGCTGATTAATACGAGATGCAGCAAGCCTTCACTCACTTAGCGTTGCTATACCATCGCTGTGATGTCGGCATCATCAAAATTTAGCTCGGAGCAGCAGCATCCGAGAGTTTTACTGTCCATAATATTTTGACGACAAGGAGTTTGATTCGCGATGGAGAAGCAAGATCAGACAGTTCTCGGGAGACATCAGTGATCTGTAGAACTGCTGAGATGCTGTCGGTCACATGAAAGTAGTTGTGGGAAAGTTATTGCTCGGTGTCCATGTTTATTGTCCGTGGTGATGCTGACGTTTACTGGGCGCTGGGCAGTGGCTGGAGAGCACGGACAAGGTGAAGGAAGTAAACACAAATATCCGGTTTGGAATTGATCTTAATTTTGTTTTTAAAGTTCTTCAGCAGACGAAACGAAGATAGATTGATTTAGCTTTTTCCGTCGCTGCTTTAGGTATGCGGTGCATGCAATCTCAGTACTAAACTGACATAAAATACAATGAAAGCATTTAAGCCAGAGGAAGCCAGAAGAAAACCACTGCCACCTAGCGATGTAAGCATCACTTGCATTTAAACATCGGTGTTTGTTTCGTTGTTTTTGTTCACGGTACGTGCCACTCGCTGTCTACTTGGGAAAGATACATCGCAAAGGAAAAACTGCGTGTGTTTTTTCAGCCTCGTCAAAGTCCGAGCCGATTTTTATCATCCAACATTCTGTTTCCTTGGAACAAGAAAAAAAAGCTGTGGAGACAAGACTTTCTTGCGAGAGATGAGAAAAAGCCAAGTGTCGGTACATGGACCTTGCCGTGACATATCAAGCATCTGCCCCTCCTGAGCCTTACAAAACACACAAAAGCGTCTTCGCAGTCCCTGGCGGACCACAACGTTACATGGCCACTGTAGGGTGCAGGGCGGATCAGGGACTTGGGGAAGAGAAAAGGGTAAAAAAAAACCCTGACAGGAACAAAAATAAAACTCAAGCAGGAGGTGGGGGCGGGGGGGGGGGGGGTAGGGGCATGGGTGAAAAGTCTAGGGGATGGGTGGGAGTGGTTGGGGAGTGGAGTGGGTTCAGGATCAGAGGAATGAGAAAAGCCAGGGTGTCTTTCAACTCCGCAGAAAGTGGCGTAGTGGAAGAAGCCGTCGGACGGGATCAGGAAGAGACAGCGTCTTTTCCAGCTGAACGACATGCACTCAGCATGTCTCCGTCTGATTTGATGGGCTCTGGGACTGCTGATGTGTAGGTACAGCTAAGAAGAAACGGCGTCTACCCAACGTGTTAAAACTGTAACAGCTAAGACTATGTTTACTGCGATGGTCTGGTTTGGACGGCAGGGGTGGCTGCTGGTCCTTAAACTTTCACTGCTGTATAGCGGCTTTTCACGTCCAAGTTTAAGTCTTTTTATGGAAGTATTCCAGCTACAGCAAATTGATCCATAACAGTCGCTCAGCGTGAAGCCATTGGATATTGACGACAGACGCGAGAAGGCGCCATGGATGACGTTGCAGAATGGCAGACTGGCTTTGCGATCTCTTGTCTCCGGATTGGGAAGCTCATTGAATTTCTTTTTATTCCGCTCTTCCGGACTGGTGGCAGCGCTGTGCTGGCCTCAATCAATGCGTTTTTCACAGCTGCGGAAGAAAGGAGTCCCCCTTCCAATTTCGGCGTGAGAGGAGGCAGCATTGAGCAGTTTAATAGTCTGTAATTCAGGGGCCGGCCAGCCATCGACCCTCCATGTTCCCCTTCCACCTAAACAGACTTCCGCCCCTCCTCCGCACAGAATGATGACTCGGCGATGTTCTCAAATCGAGAAATTGTGGTGGTGGTGAAGGTTTTCCGGAGACGACGTTGCGTATTCTTGTTTGTGAGGGGCCGGGATGGGTGGTGGTTGAAGTGGTGGCCGGGGTGGGTGGTGGTTGAAGTGGTGGCCGGGGTAATCCACAGGCGTCTCTTTAAGGTCTGGTTGTGGGGAAGATCTATCATTAGTGCCGTGCTGATGGTAAGTCTTCAGGGTCGAGATTTACAGCTTTCCTCTCGCAAGCACAAGCGTAATTCGTCCCTCTCGTTTTGTGGCTTTGATCTTAGTGCAGGGACGACAGAGAAAAGGTTGGGTTTGGTCCTTTAGAGGCTTGTTTTCAGTCTTGATGGGTTTGGTCCTTTAGAGGCTTGTTTTCAGTCTTGATGGGTTTGGTCCTTTAGAGGCTTGTTTTCAGTCTTGATGGGTTTGGTCCTTTAGAGGCTTGTTTTCAGTCTTGATGGGTTTGGTCCTTTAGAGGCTTGTTTTCAGTCTTGATGGGTTTGGTCCTTTAGAGGCTTGTTTTCAGTCTTGATGGGTTTGGTCCTTTAGAGGCTTGTTTTCAGTCTTGATGGGTTTGGTCCTTTAGAGGCTTGTTTTCAGTCTTGATGGGTTTGGTCCTTTAGAGGCTTGTTTTCAGTCTTGATGGGTTTGGTCCTTTAGAGGCTTGTTTTCAGTCTTGATGGGTTTGGTGCGAAGACTTATAGCTTGTTTTTGTTCTTACAGGAAGTCTCTTGTTCGTATTCAGATAATGTTTTAAGTGGACATGTACGTGATGGCAGAACTGAAGTGTTTTTATTTTTCCCCAGATCATCTGTTTATTATGAGTCTCTTCTCTCGTTGGGCTAAGGAATGAATGAAAGATACTGGACATAGCAGATCCTCTGTATGTTGGAAACTGTGCGTCAACCTCAGCATATAAACTTGTTCCTCTAAAGCCTGATCGGCTCTCCCAATCTAATCTCTGCCTTTTTCGTCGTTTTGCTAAAATCGGGATACTATACCACCCCCACCCAACCACCCCCCGACCGCCTCTCCTTCACAGATCCCCGCCCATCAACGTTCTCCTGTCATGTGTGAGGAACGCGTGCAAAGAGAACGTGTCAATACCTCCTGCAGCATCCGTCATCCTCCGTGGTGACCTCAGCGCAAGGTCGAACCCTCTATGTTCCTGCCTCCTCTATCTCTAGTCTCTCCCTCTTCCTAAACCCAAACCCACCCTACCCCCAAACACCCCGACCCTACCTCCCGTGTCTCAGTATTGGTTAGAAATGGAGACAGAGGAGGAGATGTCATTAGTCCTTTTCGGGATGTGCAAACCATTTAACATCCCCCCGTCCGTTAAGCCCCTCCCTCATCCACCCCCCCCCCCCCCCTGTGGTTTTAGCAAGACTGGGAATTGGGACGGTGGATTAAGGAGTATCATTAGTTATTTTCAGGATGGGCGAATCATCTCACTTACCGTAACTATATCCGCTCACCATCTGGTTTGGCAAAGAAGTATAGTAGAAAGAGAGAGAGAGATGGTTAGAATGGATTGGAATTTAGTTTTGTTATCAGGATTCTCACCGATCTCTGACAGCAGCACTTTTCTTGTCCCTCCTGTAGTGTGAGAAACGTTAACACGAGAGGAGACAAGGAGGGTATGAAGATGGGCGTGTCATAATATGCTTTCTCAGATGTGCATTAAACCAGCTCATTGATCAAGCAAAAGACCCAAAGACAGTTGTCTCAGGGAGCTAGTTATGTACCATCAAAAAAAGGGGTTCGTTAAACCCTGCCAGTGCACGAACGGCCGTTGGCAATTGGCTGTCTTTGCCTCAGACGGTTAAAAGAGGCTGTATGTCAGCTCCAACCCTGTCTTTTTCTGTGCAGTGTGGCAAGCTTGAAAGTAGAGAAGAGGCGAATTTGCAGGGTGATTAGCCTTTTTCAGGATGTGCAAACTATCTTACCGTCCAACGCAAAAGGGCTCATAGACAGACAAAGTAATGAGCCTTTTTCTGTCCCATCAAACACGGCCTAAACCTAGTTAGTACAAAAAGGCGGGGTACGCGTAGGGCTGTCTCTGCACACGTTCTTGAAGCTGCAGACTGATGACAATGCCTGTACTTTGCCCACCTTCCGTGACAAACACTCAGACAGACTTGACGGACAGGCGCGAGGATTGACCCAGGCTTTGTGCACCGAGGCGTGACAAACACCCAGACAGACTTGACGGACAGGCGCGAGGATTGACCCAGGCTTTGTGCACCGAGGCGTGGCCTGATTAGCGCTTTGAAGAGCGCCGTCTTCGACACGAATCCTTTCTGCCCTCCATGCTACCTCCAGGACAGCCTCTCTCTGGCCAAGGACTTGGGAGGTGTTCCGCTTGAAAGGATTTAAGAAATGTCTGCTCTGCAGTGGAGCTGAAAATGAGGAGGCTCTTTTGATGAGTCTTTGAGACGAGTGATTTAAAGGCCAATTAAGACGCGAACCTAAAAAAGCCACTAACGATGGTGTCTGGAATCAAAGGATATTGATAAAACGTTAAGTAGACGCTCACATTGAATGCTGAAACAGTTTCAAAAGAAGCGTTAGAACCAGTATTTGGACACAGTCGTAGAAACACCGCCCTGAGAAAAGAGTGTACATACTGGTCTCAGTCATGTTCTAGCGCCTTGAAAGCTAAATGTTGACTACTTCAGCGAGAGCAAGGTACATGTATATTTATTCCTTGCGCGCCGGGTTTTATAACCGTTTCTATTTTCCAACGTGGCCTCTGGAGTTCTTGGGTGCGTTGTGTTGAGGCTATTGCGTACATAACAATCACCACTACCACAATAATTATAATCATCCTCGTTTTCTTCAGAATTATATTCTTTGCTGTCGTAATTACCCGAACCTCTCCCTAGCACGAACTTTTAAACGCTCATCATAGTAATAAGCATCCGCAATATTATTTCTCATAATGCACACATTTACGGCCTCTC
>NC_090247.1:10585518-10589729 GCF_037325665.1 Littorina saxatilis | reverse complement strand
TGCAGACTGTGAGGTCAAACTGTCTTAGTTTTGTATGCAGACTGTGAGGTCAAACTGTCTTGGTTTTCTGTGCAGACTGTGACGTCAAACTGGCTTGGTTTTGTGTGCAGATTGTGACGTATTACCCCATTGTCTTGGCTTGGTGTGAAGAACTGTGACGTAACTATTGTCTTGGTTTTCTGCGCAGAGTGTGACGTCCCATTGTTTTGCTTTTCTGTAGAGCTCGTGACGTCACTTTTGTGTGAAATGATGATAACTCCTATCAAATGTATTTATCGTGACACTGGCGTTTGGTAGCGTAAAGCGCTAGAGAAGAACGTTTTATTATTATAATTATAATAATTGGTTTTTGTTTTGTCTGTGTGCAGACTGTGACGTGACCATCTCTACCCAGAAGGGAGCGGCGCGCAACGGAACGTTCGAGTCCCCGGGTTTCCCTCTCTCGTACCCGGACAATGTGCACTGTCTCTACAAGTTCATCGGCAGGGACGACCAGCGGGTTCGAATCCGATTCACCTACTTCGCTCTGCAGGGCAGATACCCGCTGTGAGTTGGCACCGTGTGTGTGTGTGTGTGTGTGTGTGTGTGTGTGTGTGTGTGTTTGTGTGTGTGTGTGTGTTTGTACGGGGGCGGGGGTTGTTTATGGGATGAGATTCGTGGGGATGGGGTATAGGTGGGTTGAATGTGTCTGTGCGTGCAGGTTGGAAAGTATGAATGTGTGTGTCTGTGTGTGTGTTTAGTGTGAGTGAGTGAGTGAGTGAGTGAGTGTGTGTGTGTGTGTCTGTGTGTGTGTGTGTTGTATCTGTGTGTCTGTTTAGTGTGAGTGAGTGAGTGTGTGTGTCTGTGTGTGTGTTGTTGTATCTGTGTGTCTGTTTTGTGTGAGTGAGTGAGTGAGTGAGTGAGTGTGTGTGTGTGTGTGTGTGTGTGTGTTTGTGTGTGTGTGTGTGTGTGTGTATGTGTGTGTGTGTGTTTGTGTGTGTGTGTTTATTATGTCTGTCTGCCTGTCTGTGTGTACTCTGTTCCTGGATGTGATCTGGGTTTTTTACCCTTGGTAACCGGTTTTTTCGATGCACGTGCACCTTCTGTCTTGTGCATGCCCAAGTAAGCAGGTATTGTCCGCCTCTTTCATCCTCCCCACAGAAAGCAACTCGCCTTCACATACTTGGCCTGCTGTGGAAATATCATTAAAGTTTATCGAGTGTTCAGGTCAAGTACTGACGTTTTGTTTCAAGTTCTTTGCAATAAGTACTCATAAGAGATTAACATACCCGATAACCTTACATTTTGACAAGTCCACTTCAATGAGCAGTTAACGTACAAATAAACGATCTTCTTGAAAATAGTTGACCTGGTTAACCGGTCAAGCACTGAAATAATTACAAGAACACTGCGATATGTAGTCATCACAACATCTATTCATTAACTGACATTTTTTTTTATAAATCCACTGCAGTAAGCACTCATTACAACATGTATTCATTCCCCACGGAAGTCCTCAAGAGCACTCGACGTCAGACACAAAATGGCGACACAAAAACTGCGCCATACAACGCACGTTTCCAGAAGAAGGCTCACCGCAGAGCCTATTGGAATCCTATTTCAAGTGCTAAGAGGATTCATCAGTTTGATATTTCTGAAGCGTCTCGACAAACAATGGGCGGGAACAGGCAGTTCAATAGCACTTAGCAGACAAAATTATGTTTTCCATTTCCTCTCCCTCCTCGGCGATCGATTGTAAACACTCTTCACTGATGAATGAAGTAAGGGAGAGAACGAGCCACAGAACGGACGGTCCCCTTGACAGTGCAATCAATGACGCAAAGAAGCGGAACTATGAATATGGAAGAAGATTAAATTTGGAGTCATTATTGATGTACGCTGGATGCGTTTCCCTTGAGAATCTCATTACAATTTTATGATTTTTATTTCGGCCTTTTTTTCTCTGAAAATACTTCCAAAGACAAAGTGTATTTCTGCTTCGCGAGCGCCTAATTAGCTTTTTTTTCATGTTGTTCCCATGAGGTTTTTCGTGGAGCAAACAAAGGTTAGAGACGGGTAAAAAGTGTCCACAGACTTAACTTATATTGGTTCTCTTTGTAGGATTGGTATTTCAGTACACTTTACAGGGGATTGATATCACGTACAGGACAGTAACTGTCCACTTGATTTGTATTTTAGAACACGTTGAATAGGGTTGATATTTCAGAACATTATGGCACGTTCCATTGGATAATCAGGACTTGTTTCATGGGATTGGTATTACAGGACTCTTTTTCCATTGGATTGATAATTAGGCCTAGGTCTTTTTCCATTGGATGAATAATCAGGACATTTTTCATGGGATTGGTGTTTGAAGACACTGTCATTTGACACATTCAATAGGATTTGTATTGGATAACATTATGACACATTCCACAGGATTGGTATCAGATGACATTATGTCACTTTCCATTTGATTAGTATTAGATGATATTCTGGCAGTTTCCATACGATTGGTAGTACATAGACGAAATTGTAGCTCTTTCCATTGCATTGGTATTATATGACATTCTGGCACTTTCCATTTAATTGGCATTGGATAACATTATGGCACTTTCCATTTGGTTGGTATTAGTTGACATTATGGCACTTTCCATAGGATTGGTATTTCAGGACGCTTTCCGCATGATTGGTATCACATGACATTTTCCATTGAATTAGTATTGTAATTCAATCAAGTTTGCGTTTTAATGAAACAGATCCTGTGATTGGTCAGAATGCCCCAACTCATTCAAAATTACCGGTGACTAATTGTCGATAGCCACTCGCTAAAAATTCCATTAACAACCTGCTGGCGAGGCGCATTGATACCGCCTGACTAGTCTCGGTTAGCTTTGAGGGTCATTTTACATGTAGGAAATATGAAGGCCAACGAAATACCGAGACCATAAGGTATGCGAAGTGATGACGTCGAATACGTGACGTAAGTTGATGCATGAATTCTTCCGGACTACTTAACCATATCCACATATCGAGACTCTGGGAGTTACTTCCCTTGTTTTAGGAAGCAAACACACACAAATGCTGCTATTGTGCTAACAAGCGCTGTGCTTGGGGACAATGTAAAACGGATGATAGGTATCCTGAACGCTGTGTTGGCGTGAAATTCATCCCATTTGTGAAACCGGGAAAGCATCTGTACCATCTAGATCGCTGCCTTCGCTGGATAAAAGCCTGCAATCGCCCAGCTTACCAGTTGAACGTCAACACAACCAAGTCGTACACGTACATTTGCAGCAAGGTCAGATCTCGCACGACTTTGATTCAAGGCCTATTGCTAATTTTTTGATGGTTTGGTCTCAGTGTCACAAAAATATGACGATCTAATCAATCACTGATTTAAAAAACAAGTATGTTGCCCTATATCCATTGACATTCTTAGTGAAATAGATCTATTTGAAATAGTATTTCACTGCCCCGACCGGCGAACTTGTTGCCGGCTGTATTGAGCTTGTGTGTTCGTGTAGGCTTACTCAAAAAGTCAAAATCACAGTCGTCTCCGAAACAAGCAATAATCAGAGTTGGGGGGAAAACATTTCGTTTGTTCAGTTTTGTTTTGTTCTTGATAGTTTGTTTATCTCTCACACACACACACACACACACACATACATACATACATACATACATACACAAACACACGCGCGCACGCACACACATTGCACGTACGCGCACATACACACACCTACTGAGATATGCCTAACATACACGCACGCTTGCAAACACACACATAATACGCAAACGCAGTTTAATTTCCTCAATACAAGGCGAAAGGCACATACACACCACACACAAATAAACACACACGCAGTCCCACACACACACACACACACAACCCTCTCACACACAAATAAACCCACACACGCAGTCAACCCCCCCCCACACGCACACAACCCTCACACACACAAATAAACACACACACGCAGTCCAGCCCCCCCCACACACACACAACCCTCTCTGACACACACACCCGCCCAACCCCAGCGTCCAACTCAACTTTCACCAACAACCATACCCTACTCTCACTATCGCTCTCTCTCTCTCTCTCTCTCTCTCTCTCTCTCTCTCTCTCTCTCTCTCTCTCACACACACACACACACACACACACACACACACATACATACATACATACAGAAACACACGCGCGCACGCACACACATTGCACGTACGCGCAC
>NC_090247.1:10523018-10580518 GCF_037325665.1 Littorina saxatilis | reverse complement strand
CTAACATTTGATTTTAAGGGTTTGGAAAACAAGGCTTTGATCCTGCATTGAAAAAACTTCCATTTCGTGAGTGAGACACTCAAGAATTTATACGAATGAACACCAATGTTCACGAAAACACACGACAAGGCATCGTTATATCTCTCAGTTAAAAACTTGTGTGTATCGAACCAGATTATGTTAAACAAAAAGAAGTAAGCGCTCTTAGTGCACACGACATGTGCAATATAGAGCAAGGAAGAGTTATGCAGAACCACTATTTTAACACCAGCATTGAAATGAAGAGGCCACTAGTTCTTTTATCCTAAAATAATGGTACAGAACCAGATCAGGTTTTTTAAGGGTCTAAAACAACCTTTATTATATATATTTTATTTATTTATTTTTTTTGTACACGTTTTTATTTATTTTTGGTACACGACATCAACATCAGACAGCAACATAAAATAACATCAACCATACAAAACTATGCACCTTCAAAAAAATAATTAAAAAATAAAAAATAAAAAAAAACAATTAAAAAAAAACCACACAAAAAACGGAAAACACACTAAAGCATACAATCACACAGCCCATATTCAATACATTTCTAAATTATGTAAACAAGCTCTTCGTCTCCTTTTTTATGTTTCTATTTGATTATTTTGTAAAACTACTCATACCACCAAGTCCTGTTCTCCGTTAAGCTGCTGCAAAATATACAGACAATGTTTATGTTCAAGTCTAAAATGAAAAACATCTTTCACCTCCTATTAACTCCAAAACCAAATTTCATCCCTACAAGCTCAATCAGAAAGACAATCAATCATTTGACAATATCAGAGGTTTAAATGGGTACCACTCCAGGAGAAATTTATTATATGTAAAATTAATTTTACTTAAATATTCTTCTACCAAATACCTTTTTCTCAGATCTCTTTTAAATGCAGCCAGTGTAGGAACAGCGTTTGCATACTTACACTTGTAAAAAAATTTGGCATTTAATATTATAAAATCAAAAACTGTACTACTTTTGAAATATTTATCAATACCAAACAAAATAAACTTTTCACTAAAAAATATGTTCTCAACATTGTGACATTCATTTTTAACATAGTTTAACAAATTTGTTAAACAACCATTATTATTATTCCACACTTGCTTACCTTGTTTCCCGTAGCTGTGAGCCAGCGTCGCTAATGGTTTATAGCTTATGGTTTCTTTTCTTTCTATTTTGTGGCTGAGTTTAACGATTTCCAGTGTTTTACACAGAGAAAATTACTGCAAAGAGAGAATCGTGACATCCAGGGGCGCTTAATTGTACCAGTATCTATACAATTTTTATAATCATTTCTCAATGTTTATGAAAATGAACTATAACTGCGTGCCCTTAAAGTGTGCCATGCAATTTTGACATGAAACTGCGTCATGACACAATGACTTAAATCTGTGTTGTGAGGCTGTGCCGTGAAACTGTAAAAGTGTGCCGTGAAACTGTGTCATGAAACCGTGTCATGAAACCACGCCATGAAACTGTGTTAGAAAGTGTACTCTAAATCCGTGTCATGAAACTATGCCATGAAACTGTGTAATGAAAGTGTACTCTAAGGCCGTGTCATGAAACTATGCCATGAAACTGTGTAACAAAACTGTACTCTAAAACCGTGTCATGAAACTATGCCATGAAACTGTGTAACGAAACTATACTCTAAGGCCGTGTCATGGAACTATGCCATAAAACTGTGTAATAAAACTGTACTCTAAGACCGTGTCATGAAACTATGCCATGAAACTGTGTAATGAAACTATACTCTAAAACCGTGCCAAAAAAACTATGCCATGCAACTATGCCATGAAACTGTGTAATGAAACCATACTCTAAGACCGTGTCATGAAACTATGCCATGAAACTATGTCCACCAAAATGAAAAAGACAAAGAAGCAGGCTGTGATGTGGAATATCCTGTGCAGGGAATCAGAGGCCTGGTCTGACAAGTGTCGGAGCACGTTTAGAGAGGCAGTGGAGTGTGCGCCATGTTCCTTTGATTAGTGTCGTCTGCAGCCCGAGTGCGCGCTGCCATTGGGGACCGCCATCATGCCAGCTTCCGCCCGATCCCATCCAATAACCGCACACCTTTTTACGAAATACAGAGAGGGAGGGAGGGAGGGGGAGAAAGAGAGAGGGAGGAGAGAGAGAGACAGACAGAGATGATGATGATGATGATGATGATGATGGAACTTTATTTTACTAGGATAGGGGATTAAGGCTACGCAATTCTTACAACCTGTCCTTTAAGAAAGAGAGAGAGAGAGAGAGAGAGAGGGGGGGGGGGAGAGAGATGGAGAGAGAGAGAGATAGAGAGAGGGAAGGAGGAAGAGATAGAGGGAGAGGAGAGAGAGAGGTAGAAAAAGAGAGAGAAATGAGAGAGAGGGGAGAGAGGGGGAGGGCAAGAGAGAGAGAGAGACTGAGAAAGAGAGAGAGAAATGAGAGAGAGGGGAGAGAGGTGGAGGGAGAAAGAGTGAACTTGCGAATGTATTTACGTCAGAGTAGGGTGGATAGGATAGGGAGGGTTGGCGGAGAAGCGATAGAGAACGCTTTAATGAAGGGGTACAGTGATCGAAGGGGGTAGGGGGGATGAAGGGACATTATCACTGATATCAATATGAAAATCAGAGAGTTGGTCAGTCTGTCTGTCTGTCTATCTGTCTGTCTGTACGTGAGCAAGATGGACAAACGGGGACAGTGGATGAGGAAAAGGAAGAGGTGGGTTGAACGCTGGAGGGGTGCACTGATGGAAGCAAAGAACGGGAAGGAGGGGGGGGGATGATGGGATGATGGGTCCGTCAGCAAGAGAGAGTGTAAATTAAAGCGCATTCACCGACTTTTGCCAGAGCTCACGCACTGCCTTAATAACGCCCGGGCCTGGGATCGATCCTTTTCATTCCACTTGCCAGAAAGAACAAGAAAAAAAGAAAAACCAGGAAAGAAGAAGAAACGGAGAAAAAGCAAAGTGGAAAAAGATGTGTCCTTGCCATCACTTTACCAGAAAGAGACTCTGGAGGATATCCCTGAGCTTTCGTCTTGCAGAGAAAAATTCCATGTATGAAGTTCACCGTATATGATGCCCTTTTGTTTTCTGGCTTCCTGGCTTTCGGGTGATTATAAGACGAGAAGGGGTGGGGGTTGGGGGGGGGGGGGAGGATGAACTGCAGTGCTTGGAAAAGCATTACAATTAGAAATCGATTTGTAAAACTGAATCAGGTCAACCCCACGCCCCCTCGTCCCTCTTTTGTTAAAGAGGCAAAAGTGTTCATGACACAACTTCCTTTAATGTCTTTCCTTATAATGGCGAAGTCGACTACGCGAAGTATTCTTCGCGAAGCTGGCCGCACAAAGCTTTAGCACTGAGTTTTCGGTAAAAAGACTTCGCGAAGCTGGCCGCACAAAGCTTTAGCACTGAGTTTTCGGTAAAAAGACTTCGCGAAGCTGGCCGCACAAAGCTTTAGCACTGAGTTTTCGGTAAAAAGACTTCGCGAAGTCGACTTCGGGCTGAATGAAGGACCGCGTTTAGGCCAGCAAAGCCCGTATCATCGTGCTGGTTGTCACAGTCCAGGCAGATTTAGCCACTGGTAGAACTTTGGCAGCGTCCCTCGTATCCGCTGCAGCCATCGAGAGGAGAACTAATGCGCCTCATGCCTGAGCCAGCTAATTGGATTGCATTGTTTACCCGATCGACCCACACACTCTGCCCTTGTTTTTTTGATACCACCCCCCCCCCCCCCCCCTCTCCTCTATTCGTCCATGTCACAGGTTTGTATCCCTTTCCCTTTTATCAGGATTCAAACGGCGTAACACTCGAAATGTGTTCGTGTAAAATCTTGATAGTCTGGCTAAAAGTTTTATAAGTTTTAATTAATTGAATATTTTGACACTGGAAAGGGGAGTAATACGGCGCGGCAGGGCAGACATTGCAAATTAGGTCAGTATGGAAGGGAGCTCTTAATTTACTGCAGTGTCCCTCCTCTCTGTCTCTGTCTCTGTCTCTGTCTCTCTCTCTCTCTCTCTCTCTCTCTCTCCACCGCCCTTTATCTCTCTTGTTCTCTCTCCTTATCTCTGTCGCTTTCTCGATCCTCTCTTTTTCTCTCTCTTACTCTATCTATCTTACTTTCTCTTTCTCTCCCTCTCTCACCCCACTCTCTCGCTCTCTATCTCACCCTCCTCTCTCGCTCCCTAGCTTTCACCCTTCTTCTACCCCTTGCCTTACTCTGTCTGTGTCTGTCTCTATCTCTATCAAAGTGTTGTTCTCTATGTCCTGAGTGTGAGAACGACTTAGATGAAAGTGATGTTCTCTATGTCCTGAGTGTGAGAACGACTTAGATGAAAGTGATGTTCTCTATGTCCTGAGTGTGAGAACGACTTAGATGAAAGTGATGTTCTCTATGTCCTGAGTGTGAGAACGACTCAGATGAAAGTGATGTTCTCTATGTCCTGAGTGTGAGAACGACTCAGATGGAAGTGTTGTTCTCTATGTCCTGAGTGTGAGAACGACTCAGATGAAAGTGATGTTCTCTATGTCCTGAGTGTGAGAACGACTCAGATGGAAGTGTTGTTCTCTATGTCCTGAGTGTGAGAACGACTTAGATGAAAGTGATGTTCTCTATGTCCTGAGTGTGAGAACGACTCAGAAGGAAGTGTTGTTCTCTATGTCCTGAGTGTGAGAACGACTTAGATGAAAGGGATGTTCTCTATGTTCTGAATGTGAGAACGACTTAGATGGAAGTGTTGTTCTCTATGTCCTGAGTGTGAGAACGACTTACATGAAAGTGTTGTTCTCTATGTCCTGAATGTGAGAACGACTTAGATGGAAGTGTTGTTCTCTATGTCCTGAGTGTGAGAACGACTTAGATGAAAGTGATGTTCTCTATGTCCTGAGTGTGAGAACGACTCAGATGAAAGTGATGTTCTCTATGTCCTGAGTGTGAGAACGACTCAGATGAAAGTGATGTTCTCTATGTCCTGAGTGTTAGAACGACTCAGATGGAAGTGTTGTTCTCTATGTCCTGAGTGTGAGAACGACTTAGATGAAAGAGATGTTCTCTATGTTCTGAATGTGAGAACGACTTAAATGGAAGTGTTGTTCTCTATGTCCTGAGTGTGAGAACGACTTAGATGAAAGTGTTGTTCTCTATGTTCTGAATGTGAGAACGACTTAGATGAAAGTGTTGTTCTCTATGTTCTGAATGTGAGAACGACTTAGATGGAAGTGTTGTTCTCTATGTCCTGAGTGTGAGAACGACTTACATGAAAGTGTTGTTCTCTATGTCCTGAATGTGAGAACGACTTAGATGAAAGTGTTGTTCTCTATGTTCTGAATGTGAGAACGACTTAGATGAAAGTGTTGTTCTCTATGTTCTGAATGTGATAACGATTGTGTGAACGTGTGCTGTTCTTTATGTTTTAGGTGTGAGAACGACTGTGTGGATGCGAACGCGCTGTTCTAGGTGTCATTAGCACTATTTAAACACGTGATGTTCTTTATGTTCTAGGTGTGAGAACGACTGTGTGGACGTGTGATGTTCTCCATGTTCTAGGTGTGAGAACGAATTTGAAGACGTGTTGATCTCCATGTTCTAGGTGTGAGAATGACATTGTAGACGTGATGTTTTCAATGTTCTAGACGTCAGGACGAATGTGTATGCATGCGCACGATAAAGAACCCAAGTTCGCAGGGCTTGGAAACTTGAATACACGCATTCAAGTGAAAAACAGATGTGTAGCGCCGTACTGTATGGCAGCTCGCTTTCCCGAGTGCGAAAGCAGCCCGAATTTCCACGAGGGTAACCTCACAGGACTATATGATGCCTTATCCTTATTCTTATCTTTAGACGCGTGATGTTCTCTGTGTTGTAGGTGTGAGAACGACTTTGTGGACGTGTACGCGCAGCTGCAGGACGAACATGAAGACCTGCTGGATGCAGACCTGACAGGGCGGTTCTGTGGCGAGAGCATGGACAACCTGCCCCAGCTGATCGTATCCACCAGCAATCTGCTCGTCCTCTCCTTCTTCACCAACGACGCCAAGACCAACAGGGGCTTCCAGGGCTCCTTCGAGTTCTTCGACGATAGTGAGTATACACCTGTCTGCTTTAGACTTTTTGGTATTAATGAGTTAGGTTGTTGATGGGTTTATCTTGACGATAGTGTGTATACACCTGTCTGGTTTAGACTTTTGGGTATTATTGAGTTAGGTTGTTGATGGGTTTATCTTGACGATAGTAAGTACCTGTCTGTTTCAGTCTTTTGGAGATCATTGAGTTATAGGTTGTTGATGGGTTTGTCATGACCATAGTGAGTACCTGTCTGTTTCAGTCTTTTGGGGAATTTTTGAGTTAGGTTGTTGATGGGTTTATCTTGACGATAGTCAGTATAACAAACTGTCTGCTTCTGTCTTTTGGCGATTGTTGAGTTAGGTTGTTGATGACTTTATCTTGGTCTAAGATCGGATAAACTAAGGGAAATAAGCGCTCTAAATGCATACGACATTTGTAATAGAGTAAGTGAGAGTTATGCTATTATTATTAGTTATGTTTTGCTGAACCAGTCTCCTTGCAATGCTTGTTATTCTCTCAAGTTTTAGGATACTGGTTCTGCATAACTGTCACTTACTCTATTACAAATGTCGTTTGCATTTAGAGCGCTTATTTTTCTTTGTTTGTCAGATCTTTAAATAGCGCTCTGCCTCATGTGTCATTTATCTTGGTCTAAGCTGATTTTCTGTTCTTGTGAACTATAGTTGTAAGTATGTACAGTACTTCTATACCATTTGAAGCTTTTGTTTGGATTCCGTTCTGACGACGACGATGAGTCGCAATGTTGATTCTTAAATGTTTATGTTTTCATTCTGTAACTGATTCTTAAGAGGAAAAGTGTTGCTGGTAGATTGCTGTTTTTCGCTTAATCTGAGCTGAATTTCTGTGCTTTCAAACCACCAAACCACTAAATATGAATTTCTAATGGCTTTTCTAAAATTCCGTACTGTCGATAATGTAGAATCAAGGGGTTAGAAGAGGGTGGGTTTATTTTTCTATCCTCCCTTCCTGTCCCTAAGATAAGGCAAAGTGACAATTGTGTAGTGTTTAACTTCAAATTTATTTCATTTTCCTACTGCTGGTAAATGTATTTCTAGTCAGTGTGCTGCATCTTTAATTGTTTTCCACTGTTATTACTGATATTACCCAATATTGACGGACTGTGTGATGATATCTTCTGCTATGGTCTGTTGAGACAGTGATATCAAAATCAAGACCGGAGGTCGAGATTTTGATATCACTGTCGAAACAGACCAATAGCAGAAGATATCATCACACAGTCAGTCAATGTTAGATATATTGCTAATTCTCTGGACATGTATTTACTGTAAAGAAATTACAAAAGTATTTCTCAGTTTTGGCTGTTCCATATCCCTCCCTCTGATTATTATTTCTTTTTGTTCACTCTTTTCTTGTACTTTTCAGTATTTCCAAATGTCTTTTCTTTCAAAAAGTCTTTAGTCACTTGCTCAACTAAATTCTGGGATCATTACATTTTCATATATATTTGTTTGTTTTTAAATTTAGGTGTTTTTGTTTTTGAAGTGGGGAAGCAATAAAGAGGTCGTCGATATCAAAACTGATATCGACGGAAATGTCGTCGATATCACTTTTACAATGAGCTCAGTTTTGCCCAATTGACCAATGGAAATCCACGTAACATATGAAATAGCAATATTCAGTTCTATTATACTGCTAAACATAATTTGATTGTGGTGTTTTTACTTTTAATTTATGTATGATTTTCACTTGTTATGAATTCGAACTTATTTTACATTTGTATAAAATGCACTGGGCAGCCCCTCATGAATTTCTTTGAGTGTTTGAAACCTTTATTTGAATTTCATTCTGACAGCTGCATACGTTTCTGCTGCAGTTGTTTTAATTTTAGACATGCGTTTACCTGATTAATTAACAAGTTAGGTTAAATTTTGTTGTAAATACACAGAAGGTGAGTATTACTGTTTTGTTATAGTGCTCAAACGTAACCATTTTGCATTGGATTACTTTTAAAAACTGGTCGTTTTAGTGAAAGTAAATCGTTTGCTCAAGGGTTTACTTTCGCCGGTCATCAAACACACGCATTGTGTTTTTCTTTCAGGTTGTTGATACAGTTTAATAGTATGATTGAATTAAATGTTTATGGCATTCTACTTCTGGTATAGTTGTTCCGTCACACGCGCAGGCGCACACACACACACACACACACACACACACACACACACACACATACACACACACACACACACACACTCACACACACACACACACACACACACACACACACACACACACTCACCCCGACACACACACACACACACACACACACACACACACACACACACACACAAATACACTCACCCCGACACATACTCACACACACACACACACACACACACACACACACACACACACACACTCACACACACACACAAACACACACTTAATTCATTTAATATGTTTAAATTGCAGCTTTAAGATATATTATTATCCCCATTTCTACGACTGGCAAAAAACTCGAAATTGTTTTACTGAAGACAAACTTTATTTGATTGTTTTAATTGCAGCTTTAAGATATATTATTATCCCCATTTCTACGACTGGAAAAAATTCCAAAATGTTTTACTGAAGACAAACTTGATTCGATCAAGCATGAATGAGACCAAGAATAGGCTACAACAAATCGATCAGACTGAAATTGAACATATCTTTTAACTGTGTTTGAAGCAGTATACTCTTTTGTTCCATGCGTCTTTGTTTTGTGTTGCTTGTATTTCTGTTATTGTAGCCTGTGCCTAAATGAGATGTGTTACTGTGTTGGGCATGGATGAATCTCTTTCTTTTCTTCTTCTCTCTAAATTGTTTTAATGAGATGGCAGAGATGTTGAATCACGATTCTGTTCTTTTATCATATGTTTTAGTATTTCTGCTGGGTTTCTTTTCTGAGTGAGAGTAATTGGAAATCGTCAAATTATACGATAGGGCATGGTTTTCTGCTATAATCTCTCTCTCTCTCTCTCTCTCTCTCTCTCTCTCTCTCTCTCTCTCTCTCTCTCTCTCTCTCTCTTTCTCTCTCTCTCTCGCTCTCTCTCTCTCTCTCTTTCTCTCTCTCTTGCTCTCGCTCTCCCTCTCGCTCTTTCTCTCTCTCTCTCTCTCTCTCTCTCTCTCTCTCTCTCTCTCTCTCTCTCTCTCTCTCTCTCTCTCTCTCTCTCTCTCTCTCTCTCTCTCTCTCTTCCCCATCCCCCTCTCTCTCTCCCCCTATCAATCTGTACGAACAACAGGGGTAGAAGCAGATTGATAACCCAAAGTATCTGCAGTACTTTCTGTTTCAGCCGTGTACCAAATCGGCACGGAAGCCCCGCCACGGATATGTGGCTACACCGTACGAAGTGAGGTGCAGGTGGCCGGGTACATCGTATCCCCCACCTACCCCGGCATGTACCCGGACAATCTGTACTGTTATTACAAACTGGAAGGCAAGCTGGGCCAGAGGATACGAATACGATTCGAAGAGTTTATCTTGTTTCATGGCGGGGAATAGTGAGTATGAGGGCATTCAGCCTGCCTCGTGGTTTGCACATTGGCTTCAACTCATAACCAGGCCTGCCTTTGTTCTCTGCCGTGCATAATCTCTTCTTCTGTTGTGTCCACAAAGTCGTCAACTTGACCGCTTCTGGCTTGGAAGGTGCTGTGTACACTGGGTAGTTGACTTTAAAGAATACAAAGCTATTCAGTGGGCAGTAGGCGAAGTACAGTTAGCTGAGCGTATGAAAAAGATCATGCAGCGCATTCACTATTATTGTAGGTTATGTTTCACTCTAAGAATGTTCACTGAAGTTAAATTTTCAAACAAATATTTTGCATAAAAGTAGACAAAAATTATGACGAAAGCAGTATGGACAATGTTCAGCGCATTCACTAATATTGTAGGTTAAGTTTCACACTATAAGAATGTTCACTATATTGAAATTATTGTTTCAAGTAAATATATTACATAAAGGTAGACAAAACTGTATGACGAAAGCAGTATGGACAATGTTAATGAAGCTTATGTTACATCAGCGATGGTTGCCTAAGTAACGAACAAGCGAACGCAAATTTGCAAGTAAAGTGAAGCGTGTTCCTATCAGGGATATGAGTTTGATCAAGTTTCAGTACGATTGTGGAAGTGGCGATTCACACATCATGCAATGTCACACTTTATTCCTAGTTTCACTCACCTCTTGTGGAATTTTCAGCAGAATCAGAAGTTTAAGGTTTTATTCTGAAGTGTTTTTATAACACATAATGAAATATTTCGTAGAAAAAGCGGATATTAAGCCGTACGTGTACACAGCATCTTAGCGTTTTAATAGCCCGCGTACACATATTAACAACTTTGTTTCACCCCACGTACTCTGATAGTAATGACTTTATTTCCACCCCACGTACTCTGGCTCTCTGCGTACTCTAGCTTCTAGGTGTGTGGCGTGGTCGGAGAGTCTTTGCTTCTCCACTTGCTAGCTAGTTGTCACAGCAACTACCAGTATCAGCTTCACTAATCTCTTGTCTCACTTGAAATGTAATCACGATCTGATAGTTCCCAAAGTAATTTCAGGCTTTGTGGTAAGGCAACAGTAAGTATATTACTTTATAAATGTTTCATGTCCATTTTTCATGTCCATTTTTCATGTCACGTCTTGTGTAATGTTCTTGGTATTGATAGCTGTATTGTTCGTGGCTGAAATCCTTTGTAAAAAAAAGTAAAAAAAGATTAAATACCATGGAGACGTGATGTTCGTAAAGGAAAATGTCTTTTGGGTGTAAATAATGTCGGTTATGTTGCTTTACTTGTTAATAGAGGGACACTTTCACATGTTTAAGAAGTTAGACTCGAATTCCGGACATTTTGATGTTCAGCTTTATGTTGAGTGTCGTGGTGCTGAAAAAGTCTTGTAATGTGAAGTATCAACTACTTTGCTCCCCCCTTTCGTCATAGCAGTTTGTGTAAGATGACGTCACACAGTCAAACAAATGGAATCAAGTAGTTTTGTTGCCATTTTTTTCTAAACCACCCCCCGCACTTGGCTTCTATGGCTGTGTAGGCATTGTATCTGTTTGGTCGTATTCATTCCACGGTTTTTATTTTCATTTTTATTTTTTGTCCATAAACTTGGTGTTTTAGAGTAGTACATATAGTAATTTTGTGGATCATAAGGTGTATTTTCTTTTGGTTCTAGTACGGTACTTGGGTGCGGTTAACACAAATGACAATTGGTTTTAGTTAGATGTTGTTAAATGCATTGTGCTTGTGGTGCTAGTACGTGTGTCCGTGTGTAAAAGTTGTGCTTTGGGTGTTAAGGCTTTGATTGAGAAAGTATGATTTACATAAGTATATAAAATGAGGTAGAAAAGCAACTACATTTGATAATTGCATGTATGATCGTGTAATAGACAACGAAGTTTTACTAGCGTGTGCTCGAATGAATATGTTTATCCAAGTTTAGAACAATATATCTCATGTGATTTTCAAAAAAATGTGTGAGCGACTAAAAATGGCGCCAAAACCAAAAACGAACTAAAAGCAAGATGTACAGGAAGGACTTTACTGTTCTAGTAAATGTAAATTCGTTTAATCACACGACATCTTTTAAGATGGGAAGATAAATGACTAGAAAAGGTTGAAATACAAATTTTGTGTAGATAGATGTTGTGTGTGCTACCGATGTTTTGTGTTTTCTTTTACAGTGCTCGTGAAGAGACGTTTGTTATAAAAAATAAAATACAGAAAAAACACTAGAGAGAAAACAACAAAGAGGCAAACAGTAAAACAATGCTATACATTCATTAAAACAGAGACCGGTATTGCACGAAATACCAAGCAACTGTGCAAGCTCTTTAAACACACACACACACACACACACACACACACACACACACACACACACACACACACACACACACACACACACACACACACACTCACACACACTGTCACGTTTCATAGATCACAGAAGATGATTATGAACGGTCAGTTACTGCTAACTGACTATCCACACCACGATCCACTCTCGCAGTCACACAAAAAAGATAGAATCAACAAAAGTATAAGTTTCAGACGCCTGTTTATATACGAACTCGCCACCTCCCTCAATACTTCACTTCAAACGTTGTTTTACGTCAAAGACGTAAAGAAAGTAGCTGACAAAAGTGCCAGGTAGAACGAAGCAGGGAATAGTGGAGATATCAGGCGCCTCACTCAGCCGCTGAAGGTCCTCCCCGTAAATTACCAGAAATGGTAATAAGTAGAGTAGGTACAACCAGCAACAGCAACCGCAACAGCAACAGTACACCAGAAGCTCCAGATACAGACGTTCCAGAATACAGATGTTCCGGATACAGAAACAGGAGATGATGTTCCGGTTACAGCAGATGATGTTCCGGTTACAGCAGCTGCAACTAAAAGCATCGGTGCACTAAACATTCTACTCAACCCTTCACACTCCACCTTTAAACATGTCACCTTTACATATTAATTTTCATAGAGCACGTGGCCTGCACAAACGAACTTTTAAAACAACAAATCAGCCATTTTCCCTCCTTCTCTCCATATCTGCAAAAACCATATACAGATTATACTTTTAGCGTCACAAAGAGCATATTATGCGCTATCCTGGAAAGAACAACAGAGAGTATTTCATTCCACAAACATTGACTCGTCAACAGCGTTTAATAACGATTTATTACCTCAACAGCCTATGAATGTGTAGCTCTCCTCAAGCGAACCCGCTTCTGTGTATGGCTTATCGTCCGTCGGCGAATTTGTAGCCACAACCTTTGTACTGAGTTTTCTTCTGCTTGAAATCCTCCAACACCCAGTCAAGTAACACCTGACGACGTCGTCGTCAAAAAAATATCTTGCAGCGAAAAGGCGGTCACTTCTTCGTTGTTCCAAGAGCCCTCCTGGACATGCAGAGCAGGCACGTTGACATAAACAATATCGCGACGTGTTGAATACCATCAACTCTTGGACAAGAAACGACCTTCTCTTATCGAAGCATGTGCCAAATGGGGCGTTTCAATTTCTCCCCCAAAGCTCGTCAAAAACATCACATGACTCCAGCGACCAATCGCTATCGTCAAAAGTATAGCGCAGTTTTAGCTGACTTTGTCCAGACAGCAAAATCCTGCACGTGGAAATCCTGTACACAATAACTACACCTCGCACCACAGTCGTGGAGGTAAAACGAATTTCTCGTGCCAAACCCTGTCAGCACAAAATCATCCCGTTGCGATAAGCACAGGCGCTTTGCATCACAATTTCGGAAAGGCACCCCACAGAGTGTTTCTTCCCCAATCAATGTCACCAAACCGTGACACACACACACACACACACACACACACACACACACACACACACACACACACACACACACACACAAGCAATAATTACAAAGAAGCAAACAGACTTTGCTGTGTGTTGCAGCTGTCCATTTGACTACGTGAAGATTTACGACGGTCACACGATCAAGTCTCCAGTGATCGGGACGTTCTGCGGTCGCTACAACGCATCCACTGTCCTCTTCTCCACGAGAGAGGCGCTCTTCTTCGAGTTCAGGACGGGTCAAGGTCGCATAGAGTTCGGCAAGCCGCTTATTGAGCAGGAGGCAGACTTCAGCTTTGATCGCAAAGGATTCAACATCACCTACGAGTTCAGCGATGAGTTCGTCAGTTTAGGTCAGTGCTTTGCATTCAGATAAATGTTACGAGTGATCATTTCATTTTGGCTATTTTGAATATATGGAGCGTCATTTAATTTGCGAACATCACGTTTCATTCAGTGTTTAGAGGTTTTGTTTCTTCTCGTTTTCTCTGTGGTTTGTTTGACTGAGACTCAGTGGTAGCAATTTGTCCAGATTTTGCACCAATGTGGTGATATTTTGTTGTGGTTATTTTGAAAGTATGGTACGTTTATACATGTACTAAAAATAAGATCGTATATGTCATTTAAATTTTAATAGTGCCGTTTTTGTTGTTGTTTTTTTGGTTTTTTTTAACAAACACAAAGTGGTGCGATTGTTCTAGACTCATATAGAACAGACTAGATGAATACCCGCTTCGCCGGGTACGGCTTAAGGAAGGGAGATAAACGCGCAAAACACTGGAGAAGAGTAAAAATAGTATAACGGGAATATGGATTGAGCGTTGTCGACAGTGACCTTCTAAAAATAGAAACGGGAATATGGATTGACGCCACACGAAGGAAGGGAGATAAACGCTGAAAACACTGGAGAAGATAAGGAAGAGTTACTGGGAATGGATCCAGAGAAAAACCAAAATCGGTTCAGCGCTGCGCGCTGAGAGCACGTGTTGAAATATCTCATCGAGCAGGTTGTGTCCGGGGTGTACCAGAATATGGCCACCAAATTTGAAACAGATCCATCGAGAACCTTGGGAGTGCATCGCGGACACACACACACACACACACACACACACACACACACACACACACACACACACACACACACAAGTCGTATATATATATAGATTACGAAATGTGTGTTTCTTTATTCAGGTAAAGAGATTTCTGTTTCCTGTGAATTGTTTCAAATCGGTTACTTTAGTCCAAAGATGAATACACGCCAGACTACACATGCACCTAACTACTAACTGTAAGCTCCTGTGCGTGAATATTTTGTTGCTAACTAACACCAACTTTATATAATATTATCCAACTGCGTAGGGCACGTAATTTAAGCGTTCGCTTGAGTTCGTGTCCCTGTTTAGTGTTATTTCTCGTTTTATTATTGTATTATGTTCAATTGAATATAACCTTGTTTAAACCAACTTCAATTATGTGAATATCCTGTTGCTTTTGCAGGATTTATCACTGGCGAAGCGACGCATGTTTTAGGAACAGGTAAGTGGCTGGTGATTCCTATGGCTTTTCTTGGTGGATCTCTGCCCCCTCATTTTTCATTGTAATGTCTTTGTTGCTTAAGTCTCTGTGGTTCAATTAAACCGTGTTGTGGTAATGGACCTTTAAATATAAAAACTTCTATTTTAAAACCTTCTTGGTTGTAGAACCGTGCGAACTGTACGTAAATTCTGCGTTGTTAAAACACTGAAATGAGCCTTTCAATAGCTGTACATTCCATCTCTTCTGTGTTGTCCCATGTAATAGCCTGGACATTCTTGTCCCGTGTAATAGCCTGGACATTCTTGTCCCATGTAATAGCCTGGACATTCTGTGTTGTCCCATGTTATAGCCCGGACATTCTTGTCCCATGTAATAGCCTGGACATTTTGTGTTGTCCCATGTAATAGCCTGGACATTCTTGTCCCATGTAATAGCCTGGACATTCTGTGTTGTCCCATGTTATAGCCCGGACATTCTTGTCCTATGTAATAGCCTGGACATTCTTGTCCCATGTAATAGCCTGGATATTCTTGTCTCATGTAATAGCCTGGAGATTCTGTGTTGTCCCATGTAATAGCCTGAACATTCTTGTCCCATGTAATAGCCTGGACATTCTGTGTCGTCCCATGTAATAGCCTGGACATTCTTGTCCCATGTAATTGCCTGGACATTTGTGTCCCATGTAATAGCCTGGACATTCTGTGTCGTCCCATGTAATAGGCTGGACATTCTGTGTCGTCCCATGTAATAGGCTGGACATTCTGTGTTGTCCAATGTAATAGCCTGGACATTCTTGTCCCATGTAATAGCCTGGACAATCTTGTCCCATGTAATAGCCTGGACATTCTGTGTCGTCCCATGTAATAGCCTGGACATTCTTGTCCCATGTAATAGCCTGGACATTTGTGTCCCATGTAATAGCCTGGACATTCTTGTCCAATGTAATTGCCTGGACATTCTGTCTTGTCCCATGTAATAGCCTGGACATTCTTGTCACATGTAATAACCTGGACATTCTTGTCCCATGTAATAGACTGGACATTCTGTGTTGTCCCATGTAATAGCCTGGACATTCTTGTCGTCCCATGTAATAGCCTGGACATTCTGTGTCGTCCCATGTAATAACCTGGACATTCTTGTCCCATGTAATAGCCTGGACATTCTGTGTTGTCCCATGTAATAGCCTGGACATTCTGTGTTGTTCCATGTAATAGCCTGGACATTCTGTGTCGTCCCATGTAATAGCCTGGACATTCTTGTCCCATGTAATAGCTTGGACATTCTGTGTTGTCCCATGTAATAGCCTGGACAATCTTGTCCCATGTAATAGCCTGGACAGTCTTGTAATCCCATGTAATAGCCTGGACATTCTGTGTTGTCCCATGTAATAGCCTGGACATTCTGTGTCGTCCCATGTAATAGCCTGGACAATCTTGTCCCATGTAATAGCCTGGACATTCTGTGTTGTCCCATGTAATAGCCTGGACATTCTTGTCCCATGTAATAGCCTGGACATTCTTGTCCCATGTAATAGCCTGGACATTCTGTGTTGTCCCATGTAATAGCCTGGACATTCTGTGTTGTCCCATGTAATAGCCTGGACATTCTGTGTTGTCCCATGTAATAGCCTGGACATTCTTGTCCCATGTAATAGCCTGGACATTCTTGTCCCATGTAATAGCCTGGACATTCTTGTCCCTTGTAATAGCCTGGACATTCTGTGTCGTCCCATGTAATAGCCTGGACATTCTGTGTCGTCCCATGTAATAGCCTGGACATTCTTGTCCCATGTAATAGCCTGGACATTTGTGTCCCATGTAATAGCCTGGACATTCTTGTCAAATGTAATAGCCTGGACATTCTGTGTCGTCCCATGTAATAGCCTGGACATTCTTGTTGTCCCATGTAATAGCCTGGACATTCTGTGTCATCCCATGTTAATAGCCTAGACATTCTGTGTTGTCCCATGTAATAGCTTGGACATTCTGTGTTGTCCCATGTAATAGCCTGGACATTCTTGTCCCATGTAATAGCCTGGACATTCTTGTCCAATGTAATAGCCTGGACATTCTTGTCCCATGTAATAGCCTGGACATTCTTGTCACATGTAATAGCCTGGACATTTTTATAGTCCCATGTAATAGCCTGGACATTCTTATAGTCCCATGTAATAGCCTGGACATTCTGTGTTGTCCCATGTAATAGCCTGGACATTCTTGTCACATGTAATAGCCTGGACATTCTTGTCCCATGTAATAGCCTGGACATTCTGTGTTGTCCCTTGTAATAGCCTGGACATTCTTGTCCCATGTAATAGCTTGGACATTCTTGTCCATGTAATAGCCTGGACATTCTTGTCCCATGTAATAGCCTGGACATTCTTGTCCCATGTAATAGCCTGGACATTCTTGTCCCATGTAATAGCCTGGACATTCTTGTCCCATGTAATAGCCTGGACATTCTGTGTTGTCCCATGTAATAGCCTGGACATTCTTGTCCCATGTAATAGCCTGGACATTCTGTGTTGTCCCATGTAATAGCCTGGACATTCTGTGTTGTCCCATGTAATAGCCTGGACATTCTTGTCCCATGTAATAGCCTGGACATTCTTGTCCCATGTAATAGCCTGGACATTCTGTGTTGTCCCATGTAATAGCCTGGACATTCTTGTCCCATGTAATAGTCTGGACATTCTTGTCCCATGTAATAGCCTGGACATTCTGTGTTGTCCCATGTAATAGCCTGGACATTCTTGTCCCATGTAATAGCCTGGACATTCTGTGTTGTCCCATGTAATAGCCTGGACATTCTTGTCCCATGTAATAGCCTGGACATTCTTGTCCCATGTAATAGCCTGGACATTCTGTGTTGTCCCATGTAATAGCCTGGACATTCTTGTCCCATGTAATAGCCTGGACATTCTTGTCCCATGTAATAGCCTGGACATTCTGTGTTGTCCCATGTAATAGCCTGGACATTCTGTGTTGTCCCATGTAATAGCCTGGACATTCTGTGTTGTCCCATGTAATAGCCTGGACATTCTTGTCCCATGTAATAGCCTGGACATTCTGTGTTGTCCCATGTAATAGCCTGGACATTCTTGTCCCATGTAATAGCCTGGACATTCTTGTCCCATGTAATAGCCTGGACATTCTGTGTTGTCCCATGTAATAGCCTGGACATTCTGTGTTGTCCCATGTAATAGCCTGGATATTCTTGTCCCATGTAATAGACTGGACATTCTGTGTTGTCCCATGTAATAGCCTGGACATTCTTGTCGTCCCATGTAATAGCCTGGACATTCTTGTTGTCCCATGTAATAGCCTGGACATTCTGTGTCGTCCCATGTAATAACCTGGACATTCTTGTCCCATGTAATAGCCTGGACATTCTGTGTTGTCCCATGTAATAGCCTGGACATTCTGTGTTGTTCCATGTAATAGCCTGGACATTCTGTGTCGTCCCATGTAATAGCCTGGACATTCTTGTCCCATGTAATAGCCTGGACATTTGTGTCCCATGTAATAGCCTGGACATTCTGTGTCGTCCCATGTAATAGCCTGGACATTCTTGTCCAATGTAATAGACTGGACATTCTTGTCCCATGTAATAGCCTGGACATTCTTGTCCAATGTAATTGCCTGGACATTCTTGTCGGGCCATGTAATAGCCTGGACATTCTTGTCCCATGTAATAGCCTGGACATTTGTGTCCCATGTAATAGCCTGGACATTCTGTGTCGTCCCATGTAATAGGCTGGACATTCTTGTTCCATGTAATAGCCTGGACAATCTTGTCCCATGTAATAGCCTGGACATTCTTATAGTCCCATGTAATAGCCTGGACATTCTTGTCCCATGTAATAGCCTGGACATTTGTGTCCCATGTAATAGCCTGGACATTCTTGTCAAATGTAATTGCCTGGACATTCTGTGTTGTCCCATGTAATAGACTGGACATTCTTGTCCCATGTAATAGCTTGGACATTCTTGTCACATGTAATAGCCTGGACATTCTGTGTTGTTCCATGTAATAACCTGGACATTCTTGTCCCATGTAATAGCCTGGACATTCTGTGTCGTCCCATGTAATAGCCTGGACATTCTTGTCCCATGTAATAGCCTGGACATTCTGTGTCGTCCCATTTCTGGACATTCTGTGTTGTCCCATGTAATAGCCTGGACATTCTGTGTTGTCCCATGTAATAGCCTGGACATTCTGTGTTGTCCCATGTAATAGCCTGGACATTCTGTGTTGTCCCATGTAATAGCCTGGACATTCTGTGTTGTTCCATGTAATAACATGGACATTCTTGTCCCATGTAATAGCCTGGACATTCTGTGTCGTCCCATGTAATAGCCTGGACATTCTTGTCCCATGTAATAGCCTGGACATTCTTGTCCAATGTAATAGCCTGGACATTCTTGTCGGGCCATGTAATAGCCTGGACATTCTTGTTCCATGTAATAGCCTGGACAATCTTGTCCCATGTAATAGCCTGGACATTCTTGTCGGGCCATGTAATAGCCTGGACATTCTTGTCCCATGTAATAGCCTGGACAATCTTGTCCCATGTAATAGCCTGGACAGTCTTGTAATCCCATGTAATAGCCTGGACATTCTTGTCCCATGTAATAGCCTGGACATTTGTGTCCCATGTAATAGCCTGGACATTCTTGTCCAATGTAATTGCCTGGACATTCTGTGTTGTCCCATGTAATAGCCTGGACATTCTTGTCCCATGTAATAGCTTGGACATTCTTGTCACATGTAATAGCCTGGACATTCTGTGTTGTTCCATGTAATAACCTGGACATTCTTGTCCCATGTAATAGCCTGGACATTCTGTGTCGTCCCATGTAATAGCCTGGACATTCTTGTCCCATGTAATAGCCTGGACATTCTGTGTTGTCCCATTTCTGGACATTCTTGTCCCATGTAATAGCCTGGACATTCTGTGTTGTCCCATGTAATAGCCTGGACATTCTGTGTTGTTCCATGTAATAACATGGACATTCTTGTCCCATGTAATAGCCTGGACATTTGTGTCCCATGTAATAGCCTGGACATTCTTGTCCCATGTAATAACCTGGACATTCTTGTCCCATGTAATAGCCTGGACATTCTGTGTTGTTCCATGTAATAACATGGACATTCTTGTCCCATGTAATAGCCTGGACATTCTGTGTCGTCCCATGTAATAGCCTGGACATTCTTGTCCCATGTAATAGCCTGGACATTCTTGTCCAATGTAATAGCCTGGACATTCTTGTCGGGCCATGTAATAGCCTGGACATTCTTGTCCCATGTAATAGCCTGGACATTTTTATAGTCCCATGTAATAGCCTGGACATTCTTATAGTCCCATGTAAAAGCCTGGAAATTCTTGTCCCATGTAATAGCCTGGACATTCTGTGTTGTCCCATGTAATAGCCTGGACATTCTGTGTTGTCCCATGTAATTGCCTGGACATTCTTGTCCCATGTAATAGCCTGGACATTCTTGTACCATGTAATAGCCTGGACATTCTTGTCCCATGTAATAGCCTGGACATTCTTGTCCAATGTAATAGCCTGGACATTTTTATAGTCCCATGTAATAGCCTGGACATTCTGTGTTGTCCCATGTAATAGCCTGTACATTCCTGTCCCATGTAATAGCCTGGACAATCTGTGTTGTCCCATGTAATAGCCTGGACATTCTTGTCCCATGTAATAGCCTGGACATTCTTGTCCCATGTAATAGCCTGGACATTCTTGTCCCATGTAATAGCCTGGACATTCTTGTCCAATGTAATAGCCTGGACATTCTGTGTTGTCCCATGTAATAGCCTGGACATTCTTGTCCAATGTAATAGACTGGACATTCTTGTCCCATGTAATAGCCTGGACATTCTTGTCCTATGTAATAGCCTGGACATTCTTATAGTCCCATGTAATAGCCTGTAAATTCTTGTCCCATGTAATAGCCTGGACAATCTGTGTTGTCCCATGTAATAGCCTGGACATTCTTGTCCCATGTAATAGCCTGGACATTCTTGTCCCATGTAATAGCCTGGACATTCTGTGTCGTCCCATGTAATAGCCTGGACATTCTTGTCCCATGTAATAGCCTGGACATTCTGTGTTGTCCCATGTAATAGCCTGGACATTCTGTGTTGTTCCATGTAATAACCTGGACATTCTTGTTGTCCCATGTAATAGCCTGGACATTCTGTGTTGTCCCATGTAATAGCCTGGACATTCTTGTCCCATGTAATAGCCTGGACATTCTGTGTTGTCCCATGTAATAGCCTGGACATTCTTGTCACATGTAATAGCCTGGACATTCTGTGTTGTCCCATGTAATAGCCTGGACATTCTGTGTTGTCCCATGTAATAGCCTGGACATTCTGTGTTGTCCCATGTAATAGCCTGGACATTCTTGTCCCTTGTAATAGCCTGGACATTCTGTGTCGTCCCATGTAATAGCCTGGACATTCTGTGTCGTCCCATGTAATAGCCTGGACATTCTTGTTGTCCCATGTAATAGCCTGGACATTCTGTGTTGTCCCATGTAATAGCCTGGACATTCTTGTCCCATGTAATAGCCTGGACATTCTTGTCCCATGTAATAGCCTGGACATTCTTGTCCCGTGTAATAGCCTGGACATTCTTGTCCCATGTAATAGCCTGGGAATTCTGTGTAGTCCCATGTAATAGCCTGGGAATTCTGTGTAGTCCCATGTAATAGCCTGGACATTCTTGTCCCATGTAAATAGCCTGGACATTCTGTGTCGTCCCATGTAATAGCCTGGATATTCTTATAGTCCCATGTAATAGCCTGGACATTCTTGTCCCATGTAATAGCCTGGACAATCTTGTCCCATGTAATAGCCTGGACAGTCTTGTAATCCCATGTAATAGCCTGGACATTCTTGTCCTGTGTAATAGCCTGGACATTCTTGTCCTATGTAATAGCCTGGACATTCTTGTCCTATGTAATAGCCTGGACATTCTTGTCCCATGTAATAGCCTGGGAATTCTGTGTAGTCCCATTTAATAGCCTGGACATTATTGTCCCATGTAAATAGCCTGGACATTCTGTGTCGTCCCATGTAATAGCCTGGATATTCTTATAGTCCCATGTAATAGCCTGGACATTCTTGTCCCATGTAATAGCCTGGACAATCTTGTCCCATGTAATAGCCTGGACAGTCTTGTAATCCCATGTAATAGCCTGGACATTCTTGTCCTGTGTAATAGCCTGGACATTCTTGTCCTATGTAATAGCCTGGACATTCTTGTCCAATGTAATAGCCTGGACATTCTGTGTTGTCCCATGTAATAGCCTGGGAATTCTGTGTAGTCCCATGTAATAGCCTGGACATTCTGTGTCGTCCCATGTAATAGCCTGGACATTCTTGTCCCATGTAATAGCCTGGACATTCTGTGTTGTCCCATGTAATAGCCTGGACATTCTGTGTTGTCCCATGTAATAGCCTGGACATTCTTGTCCAATGTAATAGCCTGGACATTCTGTGTTGTCCCATGTAATAGCCTGGACATTCTTGTCCCATGTAATAGCCTGGACATTCTTGTCCAATGTAATAGCCTGGACATTCTGTGTCGTCCCATGTAATAGCCTGGATATTCTTATAGTCCCATGTAATAGCCTGGACATTCTGTGTTGTCCCTTGTAATAGCCTGGACATTCTGTGTTGTCCCATGTAATAGCCTGGACATTCTTGTCCCATGTAATAGCCTGGACATTCTGTGTTGTCCCATGTAATAGCCTGGACATTCTTGTCCCATGTAATAGCCTGGACAATCTGTGTTGTATCATGTAATAGCCTGGACATTCTTGTCCCATGTAATAGCCTGGACATTCTTGTCCCAAGTAATAGCCTGGACATTCTTGTCCCATGTAATAGCCTGGATATTCTGTCTTGTCCCATGTAATAGCCTGGACATTCTTGTCTCATGTAATAGCCTGGACATTCTGTGCTGTCCCATGTAATAGCCTGGACAATCTGTGTTTTTCCTACATAATACATTTGACGGGAACATTGTTAGAGGCCTATAAACTTATAATTTTAGAAATTCTTGAGATTTTCAGATTAACTAGACAATTAATTACATAATTATATACTTGAGAATGTCAGATAAACTTGACAATTTTAAGCAAGGTGGTACGAATTACAATGGGACACTGGTTTGTCTGACGCTGACCAGAGTGCGACCAGCGGATTCTGAGCCAGAAGGAGTCCCAGGGTACGATTACCTCCCCTGGTTACCCGGCCAACTTCCAGCAGGGGATGCTGTGTCACTACTACCTTGACGGCCTCATGGACCGCCAGAACCTCGAGAAGGTCAAGGTCGACTTCACAGACTTCAACATCCCGGGCAACATGCCCTAGTGAGTATACGACCGCCAGCGAGAATCTACCTGGCTTAGATTCAATTCAATTCAGTTCAATTCAATAAAACTTTATTATCTGAATGCAGCAAACAGACATTTTTCTTTTGGCTCGTGTACAAAATAACCTCACATAAAAACACACTCTTAGTACATTTATAGACAATTACAAGTACACATCAATACACACATAACCCAATGCCGCGTGTCATGGTCAGATTGTGTGAATCATGGCGTACTGTAACAATGTGGCAACCGTGAGATTCAGTTGTGGCTTAACCACAAGATGCGACAATCAGCATCTGTCCCGCAGATGAATACCGTAACAATTGCGGCCTGGGTACACAACCTGCCCTTCTCACAGGTCTCAACGACAACTAAGTCCGGACTATCGGGTTGCATTTCTGTATAGTGGTCAGTGTAGTCTAGACACAAAAGTGGTTTCACTTGGATTCTTTATTTTTTTCCTAATCCAAATTTGATATTACGCTCAAAAACAATGACAAGCTATTTTATGCAAAGTAGGTCCCCGGTGTGCATGATACCAAGACACCGGTGTCTCGCTCGACGGGTTTGGGTCAGCCAGGACTCAGTCTCAGTGAAGACATTATAGCTCAGTTTTGATTTTTAGGCCTAAAGATTGACTAAATGTTTTGATGGACTCGATCAGTCTTAATGAAGACATTTTAGTTCATCTTAACATTTAGTCAAGTTTCGAGGAAAAAGAAAAGCAGTGCGTTAATGTTATTGTGTGAATTCAACGGGTTGACTAAATGTAGTAATTTCGCTTTACGTGACTTGTTGATGTTCAGGTCGAGCGATTGATTTAATGTTTAGATATCGCTATACACAATGTGCTTGTTTGTAACACTTAGTGATTATTTGTGTCTAAGTGCTCACCACTCTCTATTGAAAAGCTGCGCAATCGGGTACATCGGACAGCAGGAGGACACCCTCCTGGGGCGGGGGGAGGTGAAGGAGAAGTTCTGTGGCAACCTCCGGCCCCCCACCCTCTTCAGTAAGGGTCCTCGCATGGTACTCGCGCTCAACACTAACGCTGCTGTTAAAGGAGGAAAGTTTGTCGCCAAGTACAAATTTATCACAGGTGTGTATGTATGTGTGTGTCTGTGTCTGTGTCTGTGTGTCTGTGTCTGTGTCTGTCTGTCTGTGTCTGTCTGTCCGTCTGTCCGTCCGTCCATTCACCTGCTTGTCTTTCTCTCTGTCTGTCTGTCTGTCTGTCTGTCCGTCCATTCATCTGCTTGTCTTTCTCTCTGTCTCTCTGTCTGTCTGTCTGTCTGTTTCTCTGTCTGTCTCTCTGTATTTCTCTCTTTCTGGATTTCTATCTATTGGAAGATGCTCAAGCTTAACACGGACGCCGCTCTTTCTGATGGTTAGATTTGTCGCGCGGTACTATTTTATCGAAGAACGGTCTCTTGTCTTCCTGCCTGTCTGTCTGCCAGTGTGTCTGGCTGTCTGTCTGTCCGTCTATTTGCCAGTCCATCAGCCTGTCTGTCCAATTTGTCATGTCTGCCTGTCTGTCTGTCTGTCTGTCTGTATGTTTGCTAGTCTAGCAGCCTGTATGTCCAATTTGTCATGTCTGCCTGTCTGTCTGTCTGTCTGTCTGTCTGTCTGTCTGTTTGCCAGTCTATCAGCCTGTCTGTCCAATTTGTCATGTCTGTCTGTCTGTCTGTTTGCCATTCTATCAGCCTGTCTGTCTGTCTGTCTGCCAATCTATCAACCTGTCTGTCCAATTTGTCCTGTCTGTCGTGTCTGTCTGCCTGCCTGTCTGTATGTCTGTGTGCGTGTCTGTCGCATGGTGCTCGTGGCTTAACACTGACGTTGCTGTCGTTAACGTGTCTGGTAATTCTAACTTTGCCGCCACTTCATGTTTCAACAGACTACGCCATACCGGGGAACTCCATAACGGAAGGCAAGTGTCTGTTTCACTACGAGAGCAAGCTGACGAAGTCGGGTACATTTAACTCTCCACGCTACCCGGCCAAGTACCCGGACAAGACGCAGTGCGAGTACATCTTGCGCCCCCTGGCGGAGGAGGTCCTCATCATCAACTTCGACGTCCTCATGTTCCCCGAGACACAAGTCAGGGACCCTAAGTGAGTGGATGTGCACCACAAACACACAGAGACAGACAGACAGACAGGAGAATGAGTGAGTGGATGTGCACCACTAGACACACAGACACAGACAGACAGGAGAATGAGTGAGTGGATGTGCACCACTAGACACACAGACACAGACACAGACAGACAGGAGAATGAGTGAGTGGATGTGCACCACTAACACACAGACACAGACAGACAGGAGAATGAGTGAGTGGATGTGCACCACTAGACACACAGACACAGACAGACAGGAGAATGAGTGAGTGGATGTGCACCACTAGACACACAGACACAGACAGACAGGAGAATGAGTGAGTGGATGTGCACCACAAACACACAGACACAGGCAGACAGGAGAATGAGTGAGTGGATGTGCACCACTAGACACACAGACACAGACAGACAGGAGAATGAGTGAGTGGATGTGCACCACTACACACAGACACAGACAGACAGGAGAATGAGTGAGTGGATGTGCACCACTAACACACAGACACACAGGAGAATGAGTGAGTGGATGTGCACCACTACACACACAGACACACAGGAGAATGAGTGAGTGGATGTGCACCACAAACACACAGACACAGGCAGACAGGAGAATGAGTGAGTGGATGTGCACCACTAGACACACAGACACAGACAGACAGGAGAATGAGTGAGTGGATGTGCACCACTACACACAGACACAGACAGACAGGAGAATGAGTGAGTGGATGTGCACCACTAACACACAGACACAGACAGACAGGAGAATGAGTGAGTGGACGTGCACCACTACACACACAGACACAGACAGACAGGAGAATGAGTGAGTGGATGTGCACCACTAGACACACAGACACAGACAGACAGGAGAATGAGTGAGTGGATGTGCACCACTAACACACAGACACAGACAGACAGGAGAATGAGTGAGTGGACGTGCACCACTACACACACAGACACAGACAGACAGGAGAATGAGTGAGTGGATGTGCACCACTAGACACACAGACACAGACAGACAGGAGAATGAGTGAGTGGATGTGCACCACTAACACACAGACACAGACAGACAGGACAATGAGTGAGTGGATGTGCACCACTAGACACACAGACACAGACAGACAGGAGAATGAGTGAGTGGACGTGCACCACTAGACACACAGACACAGACAGACAGGAGAATGAGTGAGTGGATGTGCACCACTACACACACAGACACAGACAGACAGGAGAATGAGTGAGTGGACGTGCACCACTACACACACAGACACACAGGAGAATGAGTGAGTGGACGTGCACCACTAGACACACAGACACAGACAGACAGGAGAATGAGTGAGTGGATGTGCACCACAAACACACAGACACAGACAGACAGGAGAATGAGTGAGTGGATGTGCACCACTAACACACAGACACAGACAGACAGGAGAATGAGTGAGTGGATGTGCACCACTAACACACAGACACAGACAGACAGGAGAATGACTGAGTGGATGTGCACCACTAACACACAGACACAGACAGACAGGAGAATGAGTGAGTGGACGTGCACCACTATCACACAGACACAGACAGACAGGAGAATGACTGAGTGGATGTGCACCACTAACACATAGACACAGACAGACAGGAGAATGAGTGAGTGGATGTGCACCACTAACACATAGACACAGACAGACAGGAGAATGAGTGAGTGGATGTGCACCACTAACACACAGACAGAGACAGACAGGAGAATGAGTGAGTGGACGTGCACCACTAACACACAGACAGAGACAGACAGGAGAATGAGTGAGTGGACGTGCACCACTAACACACAGACACAGACAGATAGGAGAATGAGTGAGTGGATGTGCACCACTAACACACAGACACAGACAGACGGGAGAATGAGTGAGTGGATGTGCACCACTAACACACAGACACAGACAGATAGGAGAATGAGTGAGTGGATGTGCACCACTAACACACAGACACAGACAGACGGGAGAATGAGTGAGTGGATGTGCACCACTAACACACAGACACAGACAGACAGGAGAATGAGTGGGTGGACGTGCACCACGAGACACAGACAGGAGAAGACAATGCAAGATCTCATGAACGAGGGTCAAAGATAAGCAAGTGTGCATGCTTTTAAACACAAGCGCTCAGAGAGACAGAGACAGACAGACAGACAGAAACAAACAAACAGACAGACAGACAGACAGACAGAGTGTCTGTGTCTGTGTCTCTCTGTATCCGTCTGTATGCGTCTGTGGGTGCCCTGTGTGTTAGTCTCTGAGAGAGAGGAGGGGGAGAGAGAGAGAGGGAGAGAGAGAGGGGGGAGAGAGAGAGAGGGGGCAGAGACTCGAGAGGAGGGAGAGAGAGAGAGAGAGAGAGAGAGAGAGGGGGGGGGGGAGGGAGAGAGAGAGACAAACAAACAGACAGACAGCTCTGTCGGTGTCTCTCTGTATCCGTTTTGGAGCGTGTTAGTCTCCTGTGTCTGCATGTGTGCATTGCTGTACTTGCCTCGTTAACCGTGTCTGTGTGAAGCTGTGTCTTCTTGGGTGTGTCTGTTGTGTCAATTACTCTGTCCATGATCAACAAACATCTCAATATGTCAAACTCGAAACACAAATTTCCAGAGATGGCGAGAGAGAGATAGCTTACGTTGTTGTATCTGTACCGTCGTCCACAGATGTGACTGTGTTGCCGTTTGAAGCGACACATCTCACTATGTCAAAATCGAAACACAAATTTCGAGAGATGGCGAGAGAGAGAGACTGATAGCTTACGTGGTTGTATATGTACCGTCGTCCTCAGATGTGACTGTGTTGTCGTTTGAAGCGACGTTAAAAACTACCAACAACAACAACGACAACAACAACGTGATGTCGTATGTTATGTACCACAGTTAGGTTACTCTAGCCAAGGGATTGGACCTTGGCTACTGGAGCAGCATCGCTGTGTAAGGGAGAGAAATGCTATCGTGCCCGGAAAATGTGAAGTGGGGTGGATGGTGGTTGCGCCCCTTCCGTTGTGTGTTTCACATGAGGGACGGGCGCCGTGGCGTGGTGGTAAGACGTCGGCCTCCTAATCGGGAGGTCGTGAGTTCGAATACCGGTCGCTGCCGCCTAGTGGGTTAAGAGTGGAGATTTTTCCGATCTCCCAGGTCAACTTATGTGCAGACCTGCTAGTGACTTAACCCCCTTTGTGTGTACACGCAAGCACAAGACCAAGTGCGCACGGAAAAGATCCTGTAATCCATGTCAGAGTTCGGTGGGTTATAGAAACACGAAAATACCCAGCATGCCTCCCCCGAAATCGGCGTTTGGCCTGAATGGCGGGATAAAAACGGTCATACACGTACAAATCCACTCGTGCTAAAAACATGAGTGAACGTGGGAGTCTAAGCCCATGAACGAAGAAGAAGAAGAAAAGACATGAGGGACAGTGTAAAGTAAATATAAAGTCTGGCTGAAAGGCAGGTAGTGCACGTTGTTTTATTGCCAACAACAAAAGTAAACCGACGTCGTCATGGAATTTTGGCGTAACTCGTTCCAGACAGCTTTCCAGGAGAAGGTCAACACGTGTTATTTGTATTATGAAATAGTTCGTGTTTATGTATTCATGTTGCTGTTTTCTGGTGAGTACATTTTTTATTGTTATCTTGTTTAATGAAATAGTGTTTATATATGCACCTGGTATGGATAGAAAGAGGAAACAGTGTTAAATCATGTATTGTCCATCGTATTTGAAAGAATATTGCTCAGGGAGAATGATGTACTTAGTCTAAAGTATCAACATTGCCAAGAATCGAGTTACGCCGACATTCCATGACGACGTCGACACTGAACGATGTGCACTTGCAATGTATGTGACAGCTGCCGGCGGTTAAAACATTGTTAAATCATGTATTGTCAATCGTAGTTGAAAGAATGATTTATTTAGTCAAAAGCATCAAAATTGCAAAGAATCAAGTTACACCAACGACGTCCAAACTGAACTATTTGCACTAGAAATGTATGTGACAGCTGCCGGGGGTCTGACTACGTGGCGATCTACGAGGAGTACCGGTCCAACAACTACACCATGACGGAGAGGTACTGCGACAAAGACTTCCTGCCCGGGCCCTACGCCACGCGCAACGTCGTCAAGGTCGTCTTCTTCTCCAACGACAAGGACAGCAACGTGGGCTTCAAGGCCTCCTTCAAGTTTGTCACGCTCCCAGAGCTGTCCAAGCGTGAGTCTTTTTCGTTTCAGATGTTGATTTTTTGTGTTGGGGTTGCATGGGTATAGGGCAAACGTAGATGCTTTCGCGTGTACACGCCTCGTACGTACGCACGCACACATGTATGCGCACACACGCACGCACGCACGCACGCACGCACACAGCTGTTGAGAATTATGTTAAGATGTTTCGCACACACACACACACACACACGCGCACACACACATACACACACACACACACACACACACGCGCGCACTCAAAAACAAACACACACACACGCGCGCACAAACACACACACACACACACACACACTCACACACACACACACACACACACACACTAACATAGTATTATCGCTTTCATGATTTCGCAGGATAGCATTCAGATAAACTGACACTAAGATAGTAAAACGCACACACGCACACACACACACACACACACACACACACACACACACACACACACACACACACACACACACACATACAAACACACACACGCGCGCACAAACACACACACACACTTTTTGATTAGTGCTTTTGTGAACAACAAACACTTAACAAGTGGCTCTATCCCATCACCCCCCCCCCCTTTCCCCTAACCCATCTCCCCCCTTTTCCCGTCGCGATATAACCTTCGTGGTTGAAAACGACGTTAAACACCAAATAAAACACACACACACACACACACACACACACACACACACACATACACTCACAAAAGGCGGAGTCAGTGGAGGCGGGGAATCAGCTTTTCTTCTGAGATATTAGGGCTTACAAACACAGATGTCTTATTTCACAATCTTAAAATAACAAACAACAACTGATTCATATACTATATTTATATCTTGTAAAATAAAAAAATAATCAAACAATCAATCGACAAATCAATACAAGCGATACCTTAACGTCCTCACAGGAATTGTTCCTGTTAGGGACATGAACTCAATCAATCACTCAATACTTAAAGAAAGAAATAGGTATGTTGAAGGCTTGTTGATCTGAACAGGGTGTGACCGGCACGACATCCAATCCCCAGGGTCGGGAGGAAAGATCTCTAGCCCCCAGTACCCCCACAAGTACTCGCCGCTCACCGCCTGTGAGTGGACAGTTCATGCCAGCCAGCCGACCCACAAGATCCTCATGGAGTTCACTGACCTCAACATGGAGGGATCTGCGACCAGTGAGTACAGCTTAGGGGTAGATTATACCTGCGCAAAGTCAGCGGCACAGACGACGCACTGCAGATTATCTCAGCCCGCTACACGTGGCATGAAAAGAAAACAGGCCAAGTACACGTCATAATCCCTATCGCAGCATCAATGATAGGCAGTGCGTCGTCTGTGCCGCTGACTCTGCGCAGGTATGTTCTGCTCATTATTTAAGTCTTCTTCTTCTTCGCGTTCGCTTCTTCTAGACATCTTCTCCTGTAGCCGCCGTCTTCTTTTGGGCCACCAGGTCGCCAAACAGCTTCTCCTGCAGGGGGGTCTCACCCGGCCAAGCTGTGCTTCTTCTTGCTTCTAGATATCGCCTGAAGGCACGGTCATCATGACCCACAGTTGATTCCTTGACCGTCGGAAGAATTTGCACAACAAAAAAAATTTAAAAAAATAAAAAAATAAAGATAATCATTACGTACAAAGTATGACAATACGGAGATTTAAGAAACGAAACGTTGGGAAGTTTCGTTTTGAAGTTGTGGTAAACGTCATTATTTCGGGGGTCTCTCGCTGGAAAGGTGAAGGTCAACTGAAACGGAACGTGGAACGTCAAAACGCAGTCACGTTTTCCACCCCCAAAAAACGAACAATATTTCGTCAACTTTTGTGAGTATTTTTGCACACTAACAGTTTTATTTGTTGGCCATTTTATGCATTGCTAGATTCATCAACCCTTTCACAGTCTTTCAGCGCTGAGAATGTGTTCATTGGAGGTAGACAACTGTTGTGAACTGAAATATTTTGAAGGGTGCTGATCCTGGTACATTTATCCAACTTCATGGTGAGAAAGCAAATGGCGAAGCAGAAGTAGGTCATCGCATCGAATTTTTATTCTGGCTTCGTATGTGATCAGGTGCATGAATTGAAAAATGTGAAGCTCTTGTGCGTGCAATGCGAGTATGTCAATCCTTTATTGACTCGTGGAGTTGAAATTATGCCATGCCCAGTCAGCGGATCATATCCTGCCATGCCCGGCCTTTCATTCCGAAACAAAACGTGAATACATCTAAATCTTGTCTGCGGCCTATGCCGTCTCGTTACACGTTCCGTTTCGCGGGGTGACTCATTCACCAAACGAAACGAGCTGCAAAACGAAACGTGCTGTTTCTTAAATCTCGCTAACATAACATCCACACTATCAAAATGTTCTCCAGGGGAGGCAATCATCTTGCTGCAAATTCAAAGGGCAGTTTACAGCGGTTGTTCCCCTTGTCAGAGCATTCATTGTGTTTATTTATACCCAAGATACGTATTGTGACAATCAAGCGTTTAATTCCATGACAGCAGCAAAGTTTGATTGACGTCAAAATCTGGCAAAACAGGGCAACGGTATGACGGCCTACCAGTGTCAAAAGCTTGGGTTACCATTTTCACGTGAAAACTAGTCACTTTTACCACATAATTGTCATTTTCACGTGAAAATTTCAATGATGTGGTTTTGGCGCTTGTAAGCCGGCATACGACGCGCCCGGTGCATAAACCACTCCGTTGGTTCGACCGCGAGTTTAGCGAGAGGTTTTTTTCGCTGGTGCCAAGTTTGGTAATATCTTGATTTTAAACTGAATCTCAAAATGTGCATTCATCGTTCAGTATCAAAATGTGACATCACTTCTGCTTGCGTTCTTTAGCGTGCACTGCCTTTTTAAGTGCCTTTAAGGGAGAGGCGCTGTGTCGGCAATGCCGTGTTAAAGGTGTACGATGATGTGACGTCACTTCCACGTGACTAAATCTGCACTGAGATAGCTATATGTTAATTGTAATGACAAGATGCTTTTTGTCCAGACTGCCAGCACGCGGTGTTGAAGGTGTACGATGATCGTAACGCCTTGCGACCCATGGCGTCACTGTGCGGCAAGTACACTGAACGCATCGCTTTCACCTCCGCCCGGAACTCTCTTACACTCAGGTGTGTTGTGGGCGTGTGTGTGTGTGTGTGTGTGTGTGTGTGTGTGTGTGTGTGTGTGTGTGTGTGTGTGTGTGTGTGTGTACGATTATGTGGGTGGGTGTATGTATGAGTGTGTGCATGTGTGCGTGTTTGTGTGTGAGTGCGTGTGTGTGTGACTGACAGTGTGTTCCTCTCTGTGTGTGCCTGTGTTTGTCTGTCTGTTTGCCTGTCTCAGAGACTGTCTGACAATGTGATCTTCAAGTCTGGCCTTCAGATTCTTGTGAAAAGCGCTTGCCACTGAATCCATTGTTGATTTGCACTGTGCATGTTTTTTTCAGATTTATCACGTCCCCTGCCTCTTTGGGTGCTCGGGGTTTCGCTATCTCCTGGACAGAAATTCTTGCCCCTGGTAAGAATATCGTGTGTGTGTGTATCTGTGCGTGTGTGTCTGTGTATGTGTCTGTGTCTGTGTATGTGTCTGTGTCTGTGTGATGTATGATGCTTTAGTAATCTTATCAAGTTTTAGTGTGGTGTGTTTGAGAAGTTTGCCAACTATCTACTTTCAGGACAACTGCTATACAATACGCAACAATAAGTCAGGAATGAGTTTAGACAACAAGATATTTTCAAATATTCTTTTGTCTGCTCAAATGTCCCAGTTCCAGTGTGCAGTCAACAAGTACTGCATCAGCCAGGACTGCAGTATCATAACTGTTCCATGTTACCGTTACAGATAGCTGCGTGCAGTGTTATAACTGTTCCATGTTACCGTTACAGAGAACTGCTTGCAGTATTATAACTGTCTCGTGTTACCGTTACAGAGAACTGCTTGCAGTATTATAACTGTCTCGTGTTACCGTTACAGATAACTGCGTGCAGTTCCAGTGTGCAGTCAACAAGTACTGTATCAGCTAAACTAAGTATCATAACTGTTCCATGTTACCGTTGCAGAGAACTGCGTGCAGTTCAAGTGTGCAGTCAACAAGTACTGCATCAGCACGGGACTGAAGTATTACAACTGTCCCAAGTTACCATTACAGATAACTGCGTGCAGTGTCATAGCTATCCCATGTTACCGTTACAGAGAACTGCATGCAGTGTTATAACTATCCCATGTTACCGTTACAGAGAACTGCATGCAGTGTTATAACTGTCCCATGTCAAGTTAACGTTACAGAGAACTGCGTGCAGTGTTACAACGGTCCCATGTTACCGTTACAGAGAACTGAGTGCAGTGTTATAACTATCCCATGTTACCATTACAGATAACTGCGTCCAGTGTTATAACTGTTCCATGTTACCGTTACAGAGAACTGCGTGCAGTGTTATAACTATCCCATGTTACCGTTACAGATAACTGCGTGCAGTGTTATAACTATCCCATGTTACCGTTGCAGAGAACTGCGTGCAGTTCCAGTGTGCAGTCAACAAGTACTGTATCAGCTGAAGTATCATAACTGTTAGCTGTTACCGTTGCAGAGAACTGCGTGCAGTTCCAGTGTGCAGTCAACAAGTACTGTATCAGCTGAAGTATCATAACTGTTAGCTGTTACCGTTGCAGAGAACTGCGTGCAGTTCCAGTGTGCAGTCAACAAGTACTGCATCAGCACGGGGCTGAAGTGTAACGGGGACCCCAACTGCGGGGAGGACGACGACTCGGACGAAACAGCAGAATGTATGTACGGTGAGGGGGCATTACTCCTTAAACACCTCTCTCTCTTTGTTGTCACGCTAGCTCTGTTGTTTGTTGTGAACAGTGTCACTGATGAGGCTGCTGACACACCAGGCACCTCTCTTCTTCGTTGTTGTTACGCTGATTCAACCGTCCGTTGTTAGCTGCGATGTTGTCTGTTTGGTCCTGAATGAATGTTTGAGATTATGACACCACCAAATGCACTAGAAATAGAAAAGACTAGAAATGGGAATTACGAAAACAGATAATTCAGAGAAATAGCTCAGAATTTGAGAAATAGCTCATAAGAGAAATAGCCCAATTGAAAGAAATAGCTCAAGTGAAAGAAACAGCTCAATTTAAAGATACACCCAGAGTTAGGGAAATAGATCAAGTTAGCGGAAGTGACACTGTTTGAGAAGTTCTTCAGTCCTCGCCACGTCCTGTTCCGACCACTCGCTGTGTTCGTGGTGTTGGCATTTCTCTGCTTATGATGAAAGAAAGGTAGGGGGGGGAGGGGCAAAGCTGGCTTCATTTTACAGGTGGCTGGTTCAGTCCGCGGCTCTGTTGGTTATAGAGCCTCCTGCTTTTCACACACCAATGCAGATAAACGCTTCTTTTTCTTGCTTTTATTGTGAACTACACGCCTTTGGTTGTGGGGCTTAGCAGGTACACAGCTTTTGTCGTTGTAACTTCTGCACAAACCGGTCCTTTCTGTGTCTTTGGGGAAACCACACCAAAATATACAACTTAATTATGCTCATACCAAATGCAAACTGTCTATTCACAGTTATGGTGGGTATGAAGATGAGCTGAATAAATTGAAGTTCCATGCAAAAAACAGGGATCTGTTTCGTTATTCTGTTCAGTGTTGTTGCTTATAGTCCGTGTGCTTCGGTTGTGTCTAAATGTTGTGTTAATGTGTGTGTGTGTGTTTTCTATCTAGCCCCCATACGACCTATGTGCCTGCTGATGTTGCGACAGAATGTTGAATGTTGTGACTTCACCGTGATGTCGTCCATTGCTATGTTTTACTGTAATTGTTACTGCCATGGATCTGTCGTTGAGTTTTGGTGTCTAGTTTTTGAAGAATAGTTTTCTTCCGGTTTTTCTTCAACATGTATGTAGTTCGTGACGTCATAAAACGAAACTGACGGTAATGCACTGTTTTGGTTTTAGTTCACATATGCCAATGTTTTTGAAGTTTTCCTTAGACGTTTTGTAGGACTTGGACTGTATTTTGTCATACAGCATGACTTCCCTTCTTTGTCTCTGTTAATCTAGGGAGAAAATATCCAGCGATATTTCTCCGTAGGCCTAAAGTTCGGCCATGACCTAGTCAAAATAACTTGCGCAGCCGCAGAAACAAGAAAATGGAAATCTTATGAAGCCGTCATCAACACGAACACAATGATTGCAGAAGCAAACTCTGTACCTACACGACCGAGACACAAGACTGATTATTTCACAGCTGCAAAGGGTAAGCTTACTCACGTCAGGTCTTCACTGACAAGCTAGGAACAGGCGGAAAATTCCAAACAAAAGTAAATGACGTCAAAGTCTCTTTCGCTTTGCGTGTAACTTTGTCATGACGTCTTTTTGTGACGACAGTATACGCGACAATTTGTTCGCTTCCGGTGTCATTTTAGACTGAAAAGCAACTCAAAAGAAGGAGCTAAGCCTCTGTCTTGAAACAGCTGAAACACTCTTTTGGATTGCCGTTTCAATGTTAACCAAAAAGTTAAAGAAAAAAACAAGGTTCAGTTGCGAACTGACAGCGGATTGAGCATTTATTCCTGTTGATGAAGGTATGATTGAAGCTTTATTCTCTCCGTCAACCAACAAGACTAGATTTGTAGCAGACGAAAAACAAAGTGTGCGTTTTTCCTGTCTTGTGAAGGCGATTATGTCGTTATAAGTTATCTGTACGTTGTAATGACATTTCAAAACAAAATTTAGCTTTGATGCGTCACGGGATAATAAGCTTATACGTTTTTATCCATGGAATTGTTTTTTTCGTCTCGGCAGGGTGAATGAATTCATTATGTCTTTTCCGGAACTGGACAAAACTGGCCTTGCCAAGACTGAAACAAAATATAGTTCTACAACTTCTAGGCTTGGGTTGATTGCCCATGGTGATTTCCAATGATTTGTTGCCACATCCCATGACAAATTCTCTTTACTTTGGTCATGCCATATATACGTTACAGTTCCGTCCATGCATGGTATCGCGTGATATTTTGTCTCGACGGGGTGAAAGAATATAATGACGTCACTCTCGGCAGAGCCTCGAGTGACGTCATCATATTCATTGACCCAGTCTCGACAAAATATCAGGCGATACCATGGATGGACGGAGCTGTAACTTATACATCTACAGGTGAACAGCTGTGTTGTCGCTTTCTAGCTATGTTGTATTTGAAAAACGTTGACAGTTATCGTTTTTTGTGTGACAACATTTCTGTTTCATTATTTTCTTTCATAGGCGCCGGATACACCAGCACATGCAGTGTTGTCTCCCTTTTCTCCACTCTTCTGTTTTCTCTCTTCCTCCGTTTCTTTGTCCTTGACGTGTAGAGGTAAGCAGGTATGGGATTGCGCATGCGCATGAGAAACTGTGACATTTTCTGCATTCCGATTTTGACGAAGAATAAACTGTCGGCTTGATGCATCATTGAAGGCGGCTTATTGTGATTTTGCTGTGCCTTTAAGGAACTAATGTCTGGTCGAATTGCATTGTATTTGCCCTTTCCTGTAGCAGGCTTATCAGTAACTCGTCGCCATTGGAGCAGTGACTGAGCCGTGATCTGCATTGTGCTGTTGTTTTGTATTGCCAGTCTCTCTATCCCGTTTGAAAAGAGCTCAAGTTGTTTTGCTCCGCCTACGAAGGATACACAGACCCACAGACACGCACGCACACACCAACACGCACCCATCCCCGCACAGACACGCACGCACACACCAACACACACCCATTTCCGCACACACACACGCGCGCGCGCGCACACACGAACATACACATTGCTTTAACATTTGAATACCCCGTGATCGCTTTCGGTAGCCGAGCTCACGAATTGTTGTTGATGGTGGTGGTTGTGGTGGTGGTGTGGTGGTGGTGGTGTTGTTGTTGTTGTTGGTACTATTGCATGTGTCCAAAGTAGGGCGATGCAGATGAAGTAAAAACACTAGCATGTGTGATTATTGAGCATTGTGGGAAGATTGAGCATGACCATGGTAGTTAGAGGCCTGACGTAGTGCCAATTACGCCATCATGACGTAGCGTTTAATTGCGTCTTCATGGCGTAGTGCCAATAACGCCTTCATGACGTAGAGCTCCTTTCGCCTGCATGACGTATCTCACATTACGCCTCCATGGCATAGCGTTCAGTACGTCTTAATGACGTAATGCTCATGACGCCTGCATGACGTATCTCACATTACGCCTCCATGGCATAGCGTTCAGTACGTCTTAATGACGTAATGCTCATGACGCCTTCGCACTGTCTTACATTACTCTGCATGACAGTGAACGTTTTGTGTGATGCTGCCACAGTGCCACCCTAGGGTGTGTTTTTTTTCTTTCTGAGAGGCTCCTGATGCTGTTGTGCGTGTTACATATCCAAGAAAATAAACCCCAACATTCAACAACATCCCTGGCTGTTAGAAAAGTGTGTCATATGTTAGATTCGGAAGTGCATTGACAGTGAGCTGTGAAACAATGCTAGTATAAGCTAGTGATGTTACGGGTGTTACGATGCAATGCATGTTACGGCGTGGTGGGTGTTGAGGTGTTGTAACGTATGTACGTGTTGCATTTCACGCTGTTCCCAGGCCGGGGAGGCGTAGCAGGCACGTCCAGTGATGGTTGGTAGACTCCTCTCCCACCCCTACCTCTCCCACCCCTACCTCTCCCACCCCTACCTCTCCCACCCCTACCTCTCCCACCCCTACCCCTTTCACCCCTACCTCTCCCACCCCTACCCCTTTCACCCCTACCTCTCCCACCCCTACCCCTTTCACCCCTACCTCTCCCACCCCTACCTCTCCCACCCTTTCACCCCTACCCCTTTCACCCCTACCTCTCCCACCCCTACCACTCCCACCCCTACCTCTCCCACCCCTACCTCTCCCACCCCTACCTCTCCCACCCCTACCCCTTTCATCCCTTTGTCAAGTTTACCCCAATCTCACGAGTGTAACCCATGTAGCCACACTGTAAACTGAAGTGTTTCACTTTTGAACAGACAATTTGTAACCGGCTGTGTCAAAGACTATGATTCTACTAGCAAAAGTAGCACACATGGTAAATACTTTTCTCCAGTAGAATTATATAGTGAGTCACACAGTGTTCACCACTGGTTACCATTTTTTTTCTTCAAAAGTGGATCACTTCAGTTTACAATGCAGTGTGATACCCCATGTAGTCAGTGTAATACCCCATGTAATCAATATTATAGCCGATGTAGTTTTCTACCTTTTCTTGGCGTCACTTGTGTAACTCAAGCCCTGGCAAACGGTTGACACTTACACACATGTCTGGAACGAGGCGTACGTGCATCTGAAGGAAGGCACCCAATGTGTAATCGGCGATTTCCGAAAATAACTATGTCGGGTTTGTATGAATTGTTAATCAATCAATCAATCAATCAATGAGGCTTATATCGCGCATATTCCGTGGGTACAGTTCTAGGCGCTCTGCAGTGATGCCGTGTGAGATGAAATTTTATACGGCCAGTAATTGCAGCCATTTCGGCGCATATTTACCTTTCACGGCCTATTATTCCAAGTCACACGGGTATAGTAGGTAGACAATTATTAACTGTGCCTAAGCAATTTTTGCCAGGAAAGACCCTTTTGTCAATCGTGGGATCTTTAACGTGCACACCCAATGTAGTGTACACGGGGGGGAGTTCGGACACCGAAGAGAGTCTGCACACAAATTTGACTCTGAAATAAATTTCCGCCGAACCTGGGATCGAACTCACGCTGACAGCGGCCAACTGAATACAAATCCAGCGCGCAACCAACTGAGCTATATCCCCGCCCCAAAGAGTGATCATACCCTTGCTTTTTACTCGGACGAACATTGGAGGGGCTAATCACTAGCGAGGGGTGTGTCGGAAACACGTGGACAGGAGCAAGTGTGAAGTTATTTGTCCGAGGAAAAGCAAGGGCATTCACTCTTCCACAACCCATACAAACCCGACGGAGTTATTTCCGAAAATCGTCTATTGCCAACTCGAAGTCAAACTGAGAATCTACGGCGTTTTCCACATATCTGAATGTTACGTGTAAAATACTTGCTGATTGCATGAAGTAACCGTTGACATATCGGTGCCTTGTATGTCCATTATGTAGATAATGGTTAATGATGTCACGTAATAGTGTTTGACATGTCAGTACTTTCGTGTGCATAGCTGATTAAATTTTATTTACAATGATTGTCACTTTATTGTATGTACTAACTTGGGATACCGCCCTGATATGGCCCTTCGCGGTCGGCAAACAAACAAACAAACAAACTTTGACTGACTGTTAGGGTTTAACGTCCTCTTAGACCAACTGGTCTATATTGGGACAGGTATTGGTAATACGTTGAAGATATGGTGTGATACTTTGATTCGAACAAGCCCGCTGTGGCTGTCTTCTTCGACACACCAGCATTGGGTTTGTCTCGTCAAAGTATCGAAATACGATCATGATAATCAGAGACGAGAGATGATGCATGCGTGTCTTCATGTTTTCCAAGCCCTGAGACTTTCGCTGTGAACGTCAGTGGGATCTTTTTCGTGCCCATGTGGGCACACGGGGGTGTTCGGACACCGAAGAGAGTCTGCACAAAGTTGACTCCGAGAAATAAATCTCTCGCCGAACGTGGGGATCGAACCCACGCTGATAGCGATAAACTGGCTACAAAGCCAGCGCGCTACCAACTGAACTACGTCCCCGCCCCAAACAAACTTTGGATATATCCGTCTTTTTGTGGTCGTTTTGCATATGATCTTTACATAGAAGTTGTATATACCACTGACCTTGACCTTGACCTCTACGTATGTTTATGGCCTCTGACCTCTTTGCATGGCCCTTGTGATTCGGGGCGCAATGACCGCGCGCAACTCCTATACATCATTTCTATTTCTTTTTTCAACGGTGAACTGGTAGCTTGTTTCAGTGAACAGGTAGCTTGTTTCAGTTCACTATTTCGCCACCTAATGTTTATGATATTTCCTACCTTCCTTTTCCTGTTTTATTTTATTGGTATTTCCTTTTCGTTTGCTTCTCCTCTTCCATTTTAAGACATATGATTACAACGATTAGGATAATGACAGTCGATCTTACCTAATGTGGAATCAGACGTTGAAATGTAGGGTATATTCACAACCGGCACGGTTGGCCTAGTGGTAAGGCGTCCGCCCCGTGATCGGGAGGTCATGGGTTCGAACCCCGGCCGGGTCATACCTAAGACTTTAAAATTGGCAATCTAGTGGCTGCTCCGCCTGGCGTCTGGCATTATGGGGTTAGTGCTAGGACTGGTTGGTCCGGTGTCAGAATAATGTGACTGGGTGAGACATGAAGCCTGTGCTGCGACTTCTGTCTTGTGTGTGGCGCACGTTATATGTCAAAGCAGCACCGCCCTGATATGGCCCTTCGTGGTCGGCTGGGCGTTAAGCAAACAAACAAACAAGTCGCGTAAGGCGAAAATACAATATTTAGTCAAGTAGCTGTCGAACTCACAGAATGAAACTGAACGCAATGCCATTTTACTCGTAGCATCGTCAGGCCACCGCTCATGGCAAAGGCAGTGAAATTGACAAGAAGAGCGGGGTAGTAGTTGCGCTAAGAAGGATAGCACGCTTTTCTGTACCTCTCTTTGTTTTAACTTTCTGAGCGTGTTTTTAATCCAAACATATCATATCTATATGTTTTTGGAATGAGGAACCGACAAGGAATAAGATGAAAGTATTTTTAAATTGATTTGGACAATTTAATTTTGATAATAATTTTTATATATTTAATTTTCAGAGCTTGTTTTTAATCCGAATATAACATATTTATATGTTTTTGGAATCAGCAAATGATGGAGAATAAGATAAACGTAAATTTGGATCGTTTTATAAATTTTTATTTTTTTTACAATTTTCCGATTTTTAATGACCAAAGTCATTAATTAATTTTTAAGCCACCAAGCTGAAATGCAATACCGAAGTCCGGGCTTCGTCGAAGATTACTTGACCAAAATTTGAACCAATTTGGTTGAAAAATGAGGGCGTGACAGTGCCGCCTCAACTTTCACGAAAAGCCGGATATGACGTCATCAAAGACATTTATCAAAAAAAATGAAATAAACGTTCGGGGATTTCATACCCGGGAACTCTCATGTCAAATTTCATAAAGATCGGTCCAGTAGTTTAGTCTGAATCGCTCTACACACACACACAGACACACACACACACACACACACACACACACACACACATACACCACGACCCTCGTCTCGATTCCCCCCTCTACGTTAAAATATTTAGTCAAAACTTGACTAAATATAAAAAGGGTATATTCACAACTTTACGACATCCAAAGAAAACGCTGGAAAACTATTAAGACAAGAAATTCCTTCGAGGTAGGAAAAACACCCCCGTTGGTCAAAGGGAAATAACCATTCTCACTGCACCCATTCTCACTGCCACCAACTGAGAAGGTTATTTCCCTTTGACCATGAATATGTTTCTCTCTAAGTCCTTGTAGAATCTTAATCCACCAATAACTCCCTAACCGTGTGTTTGACTGGTCCCAATTTTTGTAAGGACCGTCTCAGGAATGTATAGAACCTGTTCACCAAGTTTGGTGACGATCGGTCCGTTCATTCTTGAGATCTATATGCGAACACAAACACACAAACACACAAACACCCAAACACACAAACACATCGAGCGAAACCTATACACACCCCTATAATAATGGTTAGACAAACAAAACAAGGGGATAGGATATGGGATAGTTCAAAACATCATGAAGTATAGTGAGCTGGGGCCTATCGTCTGTGGGAGACGAAAGCCAGTGTACTTGCTGTAAAAGTATCGCCAAATCACGTGAACATGCATGACGTTTCTAACAACTCCATTGGAATTATTATCTAGCATTTGAATTTCTTACTCTAGCGAAATACTTTTTAAATGATTTTAATCGTAGGAAGTAAATTAATTCAGTTTGATTAAACAGCACTCTTTTTTCTCCACCTTTTAAAACTACCAATGTCACCGTGTTCTAGCTACTCACCCTTAAAGCCATATGTACTCGATGACTATACACGCTAATTGCTTTACCAACAGCTGGAGACATGCTAAATTAAGTTCCCTGCAAAATATTGTGGTCTAGGACCCCTTCAATGTTGAGATATGTTAATTTTCATTTTGATCTGGATCGTCCTATTTATAGATTTGCCAACAGAGGTAGCGTTGACGCAAGGGAAATAACTCCGCGTCTTTGTTTACATCCAAAGTTTTTGAGACTCTAAAACAAGCTGTAATGCAAGTATATGGTCTGCGCATGGCGACATATCGTCATTACATGGTCTTATGGTGCGTTTGACATCGATTATGGGCAAACTACACTTTGTAAACACGGGAGCGCGTACATATGCCTTTAAACGCGTATTTTAACATCTGTTTGATGCGGGGTGTTTTCAATGTGTATAATGGGTGAAATGGTAAAGGAATGTTTCAAAATTCAGAGATGAGTTTAGAGTGTCGGTTGACCAACAATAACAAAAATTGAGAACAAATAATAATTGCAATGCTGACTGTGCATGTGTGTGCATTTTTGTCGTTTGATGCTTCTGTGAAAGGCAGAAGATACTGGACCATACTCTGGCCTTTACTATTTCATGGATGTATTGATAAGAGACAATACTACTATTACTTTACTATAGGATAGCCAATACGAGATTAAAAACATCATAACCGTTAAGACGACAGGGATCATGACGGATGTGATTAAAGTAAACCTGCTGAGTTATTAACGTTAGATATATATGTAATATAGCGCAATGAAATGTATATGTCTGTACATCTGTGTGTGTGTGTGTGTGTGTGTGTGTGTGTGTGTGTGTGTGTGTGTGTGTTTGTGCGTGCGGGCGCGTGTGCGTGTGGGACTGAGTACATGCGTGCGTGCGTGTTTGTGTGTGCGTGTGCGTGCGTGCGTGCGTGTGTGTGTGTGTGTGTGCGTGTGTGTGTGTGTGTGTGTGTGTGTGTGTGTGTGTGTGTGTGTGTGTGTGTGTGTGTGTGTGTGTGTGTGACTGAGTACATGCATGCGTGCGTGCGTGCTTGTGCTTGGGTATACGTGGTGTTTTCAGAGTTTTCTGTCTGTCCGTCTGTCTTTTTTTCTTGTCTTTCTTTCTTGCTTTCCTTCTTTCCTTCCTTCTTTCTTTCTTTCTAACCAGCTGCATTCTGACAATATCCACTGCTGTCCCCAGGTCCCAAGAGCGGCGGGGTGAAAATCCTCCACATTGCCATCGGCACATCCATCTCCTCCTTCTTCTGCATCATCCTCCTCATCTGTGGCTTTTACCACCACCGGAAGTTCCGCACCGAGCGTGCGCCGCCAGACCATGATCACGTGGAAGTGCGTTACGTTTCCGCTCCCACCGGATGTAATACGACGGACAGACTTCTTATGGAAGACCGTAACGACCAAAATAACACGTTGACTCGAAACACGGACAGCCCTCGCTGTCAAAAAGTCTCCATGGTATGACCACCGTCTGCGTGATAGGGAGTGTGTGATTGATAGGGAGTGTGTGATTGGGAGTGCGTGGTACGGAGTGTGTGTTGCAAGGTATGGTAGACGTGATTTGACAATTCTAGACTTTTTTTTGTTCAAGTGATTGATTGAACGGTGGTTCAATGTGTGTGTGTGTGTGTGTGTGTGTGTGTGTGTTTGTGTGTGTGTGTGTTTGTGTGTGTGTGTGTGTGTGTGTGTGTGTGTGTGTGTGTGTGTGTGTGAGAGAGATAGAGAGAGAGAGAGAGAGAGAGAGAGAGAGAGAGAGAGAGAGAGAGAGAGAGAGAGAGAGAGAGAGACTTGCTTGTGAATATTGTGGAGAAACTAATCTCGTTGTGTAAACAACAGTCGACCACCGTGAATTTCATGAGAGTTGTATGAAACGACAGACAATGTTATACATTGGCTGTGATACCTGCCTCATAAAGACATCGTTATAGTCCATTGTTATGCCACCCATGTACAGTGAGTAAACATCAGGTGTGATGTATGGCAGTTCTTCTGATATGTGCGAAAGAAATACAAAGAGCGCAGTATGTTCTTTAAAATGTGAGGTCTTTCTGTGGAGATGCACAACTGGTGTTTTTGCCGCCAAATAGGCTACATCCACCACGAGTCAGTGTGCTTCAGCAAACACAGTTTCTAATCCCCCCATACTCCCGCCCCCTCCCTACCCAGGCGTCGGCCCAATCAGTGGAAAGGGGCTACTTACCACGGCTCAGAAAGTGTGAATGTGTGCTTCTTGTCGGCGAGCACGTATAAAGCGCTGTGAGAGACGACACTGCATCATGTCCATAAGCTATTGCCAAACGCCGTGAGTGATCATGATACGAGTTGTTGAACACAAGTTACTTTACACTTGCTCTCCTCTGGGTGTGTTTTCACAGCTCCTGGACGGGAACTAATGTGTTCTCTGTGCACATCGTGACACTTTGTGTTCTGTGTACCTGATTTTACACGCAGACGTTCAGTGAATTGTCACTGTGTTCACGTCTGGATTGTCTGGAGTTTGCACCTGTACTGGGCTCAGGTAAGTGTGAATTCACTGTGTTCACGCCAGATTGACGTGTGAGAAGCCATTAGCCTGTCATCACATTCACCCCAGTCGTCACTTCCGCTCAATGTGAACAAGTCCAATTCTCATCACTGAGGGCTGATGAAAACGGCGATGTGACATCGACATCATCCAAGTCCGGTCATATTATGCGGCAGCAAACAGTTTCAGGAAGTGTTGGTTTGAAGAACATCCTCTTCCTGACGTCATTCTCTTCCTGACGTCATGTCCTTCTTGACGTCATCATCTCCTTCTGCATAACTCACACTCCATGGCGCTCCCACTGCAACGCTCCTATTGTATGGCGCGCCACTTGGGCCAAACGTTTATAATATAAGTGTGACTAATTGGAACAGTGTGTCTGTTGCGGCGACTCTTAACAGCCAACATTGCAGATCTTTTAATTACCTTTTGTCTTATGTTGGTGAACTGCTTGTTGACTTTCGTTTACTATTATTGTTATTATTATGCTGTTGACTTTTGAATACGAGTATGTTTTTGTCCTAGTTTGTGACTGTTGGTGGAATTTATATTTTGTGTATTTTATGGAACCGTATTGTTTTTAATTGTGGGTAGTCTAGAAATATTGACAGCTACTTGTCGTCAGAAAGTCACGTTGTGATAAAACCAAAAAAAAAAATTGTCTGTTTAGGGTAACCCGACCGACCCTATCGATTTGGCGCCGACCCAAAAACTTTTTTTTGATTTAAAAAAAAAAAAGAAAAAAAAAAGAGGTGCATGCACTTATCCTTGTGGACATTTCAAACTTATACTTTAAACTTATTTAACGACTTTTAAGGGATGCTAAGTCCTTGGATCATTTAACCTTTTCATTTTTTTACGAGAGAGTGAGAGACACAGACAGGGAGACAGACAGACAGACAGACAGACAGACAGACAGACAGAGAGTTGTATGCGTGATAAATGATAGAGTGCAGTGCTGTGAAAACCAACTCGTTAGTTCAATGACTAAGGTTCACAAACTAAGTATTGTTTTCAACACACCTAGATCAGCACAATTCTCCTGCGATTTTGTTTTATACGCAGTTACCTTTTGGAATTTGGAGAATATAAACATTTCTGCTCGTCACCCTTGTTACCAGTTTGTGTTTGCTTAATTCACAAACCTGACACATCAGACGCTATTTAAGCAATAAATATTTCCCGTACAGTAGAAAAAATAAGTGTGTGTGAGCAAGGTTGATAACCCGGATATGGTTGGTTGGATATTCAAAACGCCCCAGAAGCAAGGATGCTATTGACTAATCTCGACAGCTGCTATTTTAACTCACCACGTAAATTACTAACTGCGTGTGTTACTCACCAACCCCAATTTTAAGGGCGCAGTACTTGAAAGGTTGCGTGAAACCATTAGTGTTCGTGAGTGTCTTGTGTTCATGATCGTGTTTTTATTTGCTTTGTTTTCTTCTTCTGTGTTCGTGGGCTGAAACTCCCACGTACACTACGTGTTTTTTTGCACGAGTGGAATTTTACGTGTATGACCGTTTTTACCCCGCCATTTAGGCAGCCATACGCCGCTTTCGGGGAAAGCATGCATGCTGGGTATTTTTGTGTTTCTATAACCCACCGAACTCTGACATGAATTACAGGATCTTTTTCGTGCGCACTTGGTCTTGTGCTTGCGTGTACACACGGGGGGATGTTCGGACACCGAGGAGAGTCTGCACACAAAGTTGACTCTGAGAAATAAATATCTCGCCGAACGTGGGGACGAACTCACGCTGACAGCGGCCAACTGGATACAAATCCAGCGCGCTATAGACTGCGCTACATCCCCGCCCTGTTTGCTTGGTTTTGTTGTCGTTTGTTTTTGTTTTTTGGCACTGATCGAGAATGAAGTTTTTTTTCATAAAGCATCGATTATTGTTACGAAGTGTTATGGTTGTCTTCTAAATTTGTTGGTGATGGATACGTTGTCAAAAGATAAGTGACCTGCTCACAAGCTGCTTGCATTTCTCTTTTATTATTTCGGTTCTATACTATTGTTCGTGAAAGACCAATGCTGAGCTGCAATTGTGTTGTTGTTTTTTGGGTGTTATTTGTGTGTGCACATTTGTATGTGGAAATTAAAAATGATGATTTCAGACACAAAGCAGCTGTTTGAGCGATAACAACCGTAATGACAATATCAATGTAATTTGAAACATTTCCCATGAATATAACGATTGAAAAAAGTTTTTTCTGCCAGGAAACGTTTCTGCACTTGTGCATTCGTCTGCTGACCATACCTTATTTGCTGTGAAGAGCACTGGGGGAGGTATAATACACAGGTAAATTCGTAACTCAGTCGCTGCTTAAATTGCAGATTTTTGTCTCCAGTTTTTTTACTCCAATTTTTTTATTTTTTTATTTTTTTTAATTTTTTTTACTGCATTTGATTTTGTCTCCTGCACCGTTCTAATTAGGCTGGAGATTGAGCTTGGATTTTATTTACACTGGTTTATACCTGCTTGAGATAAAAAAAAATACAAAAACCTCTGAGCTGTTTATTAATCAGCTGATTATTAGTATACATGTATTTTACATGTTTCTTCCGAGTTATTAATTTTGTTTGATTTTTTGTTAGTGTGTTTGTTTTGTTGGTGGATGTTGTGGGGTGTTTTTGTTTAACTCGTCGGCTTGTGTAGGACGTAGGATCTTGTTGATTTGAAGTCTAGCCCTTTCCGCCTTCTTCTCGACAATCAGGAATTGTTACCATAGTTACCCGCCCGTTGAGCGTCGCTTGACAAGGTCGCACACCCGCCCAGGACCCCAGACCTCCTGCAGACTATGCACCTCTTGTCCTGTGTAGTTCTTACCGCGCTTTTTACAATGGCTTGGAGTTTTGGATGAGTTGGGTGTTTTTTTTTTAACTTTAAAACTAAACTCTTTGCGTGTAAGACTGACTCACATATAAGCTCAGGTCATCACTGCGCAAAGTGTCGTGCTGCATGGGTAATGTTCAGCCCAGGTGTTCAAGACTTTTCCCCCGTCAACCTTCACCGCTTCCACATCTGAATCCTCCCACTCACCCACCTCCCCCCCCCCTCCTCCATCCCCCGCCTTCATTTCCACACTTCCATACCTCCACTTGAAACATAAAAGCCAAGACTTCAATTATGGAATAACGGATCGAAATTTCTGACAAAGACGATTTTTAATTTGAGTTTCTGTTGACAGGCACGCAGAATGACAAAAGGTCAAAGATCAAAATATGTGCATCTTTTACTTTTGTTGTAAACGTTGTTTTTAACGTATGAAAAACACTTGGCTGTGTTGAGTTTAAAACACTTCTTGTGTTGAGAGATCAGTTTGAATGCAGCGTTTTACACGGCGGTTGGCGAATGACATTATGCGTATATGTAGTGTCTAGTCTGTATGCGAGTTGCAACTTGTATTACTTTGCAAATGTCTTCAAATGTGAACACATCGACCAGCTCACCAAAGAGTGTGCATGGTTGTACATGTTGTTATTGTACAGAAACTAGCTGTAAGAATGCATTGATATGTTTGCGCACGTGTGGCTTTGTGATGTCAGTGACGTCATGCTTTCGCCTCCCTGTACAGGTCACAGTTACCGTTTGTTTTACAGTTCAGTGACACGTAGTGTTACACGCAAGCCTGTTCTTTCAGATATTAGCTCAGGTCATTGTCATTTCTCTCTCTTTTCTTGTCCTATTTTTTGTTTTTTTTGTTTTGCGACACAATGTTTGTTGGCTGTTCCCTATTTTATTTGTCTTTTTCGAACCTTTCATTGATGCTCCAGTGCCCAATGGTTGTGCTAGTTGGTAAAGGGGGGGGGGGGGGTTAGGGGTTGTTTTATGATTTATCAACTTATGATTAGTCTTCCTCGCGAATTTATTACAAACCATCCTATTCATTGGTTTGAGCTCGTTTTACGAAGCCTGCTAGACCGTAATAATAACTGATTTTCAAATTATGATGAAGCACTCAATGAAATGTATTTGTTGCTGTCTTTGTTTATTTTTTAGAAGGGACTTGGGAAGGGAGATGAGACGTCTTCGAATACCAAAAATGAAAATAAAAGGATCTCATAGCTTACTTTCAACCACCACCACTACCGACCCAAACGCAACCATCCCTACCAACCCTTGCACCACCCCCAACCCCCCCCCCCCCCCCCAAACACTCACACACAAGGAGGAACTAAATATATAGATCGAGTGCAACATAGAAATATCGCTTGCATCTAGATAACCTGTTTAAAAGCAAAACTTAATTATGTCAGTACTTATTTGACATGTTTATTTGCTTGCATGAATACGTTTTGTTAGAATAGCCTATATGCTATAACCAATTCCAAGCATCTGTGCAAAGGGGCGTTCTTTGGGAAGACCGGAATCTGCTGTCATTAATGTTGCTGACTTTATTTTTACGATGTACGTTTTCTGTGTGCATCGGCTGTGTGCATTCAATTTTTTGTTAAATTAAGAAGTACCTTTTGCATTTTTGTAATGTATTTTGAGTGGTGTCTGCTCGCTTGATCGCCGTTACTCTTCTGCTTACTGAGGTGGTTGGTTTTTACTTACATACAATCACACTCAAACACACACGCGCGCAGCGCAGCGCACACACACACACACACACACACACACACACACACACTCACACTCACTGACAACACTCACTGACACACAAACACACACTCACTGACGCGCACGCCCGCACGCGCACACACACTAGTACACACACACACACACACACACACACTGACACACTCACTCACTCTCTCTTACCCTTTAATAAACTTCCTGTGTAATGTTTTCATTTTATTTGCTGAAAAAAACCGTGACACAGAACAGGAGCAGCCAAATTCAGCACGAATAGTTCCGATACGTTTTTCACGACGTGTGTGTGAAAGTGTGTGTGGAAGACGATGTCGGTGTTGAGTGTGAGAAAGAAGACTGACGTGTCGAGAGGGTTCTGCTCCTAACAGCTTGTAGCGAATATCTGCAGCGTCAGTGTCAGAGTGTGTATAAACTTCACTATTATGTACTCGTAAGGATATTGATTGTTTATTAATACATGAGTAAAATGTTTTGTACTAAACTCTTCAAAACTGTGTTTGGGTCTGTGTCTTTGTGAGTGTGTGTGTGTGTGTGTGCACGTATATATGTGTGTGTGTGTTGGTGTGAATGAGTGTGCGCGTATGCGTAGACCTACATGTGTGTCTGTCCGTGCGTGTCCGTGCGCGTGTATGTTTTTTTTTCTTTTCTGTTCTTTTTTTATTTTTATTTTTTTATTCTTTCCTTTATCCATCAGACAGCCTTGTTATGTCGTTGTAACGTATCAATGGACTGACTCAACTGCCACACCTCAATCCAACACTGCAGTCAAGTGAGCACTGAAAGCCTTTCAGCCAATGACGGGACCGGACCTTATCGGGCCACGGCTTGTTTACAATGTTCAGGTGACTTCAATGTCACCAACAGGCACTTGATAATAGGAGGTTTTTTTCGGTGTGTAACACACATACACACACACACACACACGTGCACACACACACACACACACACATTTCACACGCGCAACAAACCTCAGCTCGACCATAACCAAATTGTCAACCAATTCTACGACCGCAATCAAAGAACACAATAAAGAATAGACAAGAATTAGGACAGAGCAAATGAAACAGTTGCAGGGATACTACAGATGTGAAGAATGTTGGGAATCTTCTGTACCTTGACCTTGACCTTGACGCACACGGCACGATTTGCTCCAAAACGCACCACAAGTATGCTAATTAATTAAATCAAAGTGGGTGACTGAGCTTCAAAGCGCGCATGCTTCAGAGTCTCTGGTGCTGTAGACAAAAAGCAGTCCAGAAGCGCTGCCTGGTGGCTAGACCGGATGCGCCCTCTATGACTCGGCACCCCAGTAACCAGCGTCACGTACACAAACAAGGAAAGTAACCCAGTGGAAATAACCCAGCAAAGAGTGCTCTTTCTTTGCCTGTTGTACAAAGTTTAATAAAGCTTTGAAAACACTTTCTTTTGCTAAGTGAAGGCAGTCCTCCTTGCGCGGTAGTATTATTTGTAACGCAGAATCTTCTGAATAAAATAACAAGAAAGATATATTATTGGAACTACCGTGCCTTTTCATTAAAGGTATAATACCTGAGAAAAATTACCATCAAATCGCTGTCTTTCAGCACGTATGTATATAAGTCTATTTGATTTTGGATTTCTGCAGAATCTTCTGAAGGTACTATACCTTTAACGTAAAAGGCACGATTCTATATTTCAGAAAGAAAAAACGTAATTCGTTTCAAGCACCTATGTCCTTGCCTGCGCATTACAACCAGAGGTGCACTGGTACGGCGTCACACACACACTACTGTGACACACACACACACACACTCTCTCAAAGTGACACACACCTGCGCACACACAATACAAAATGGCTGCTACCCTGTGGTGTTTGGTGGCGGATTAGAAAATGATGTGCTTTGTAATAGTTTGACCGATGAACGTTTGTTGTTGATTAACTTTTGTGTCGGGGATTTACCGTGGCTTTATCGCCAGATGGTGGCTTCAAAGAAAGGTGCTGATTGGTTCCTGGGAGATGGTAAGTGGTTATGAAAACGAGTTAAGTGTTGATAGCTTGTAATCAGGCTGCGTTTCACTGAACTTCCTGTTCAGCCTAAGGTATTGTTTGTGTGTATATTTATATGTGAGGCATGATGAAGGTTAAACTACACCTGTACTATACATGCTTTCTCGCACGTACACACTCACGCACACACACACGCACACACACACACACACACACACGCACACACACACACACACACACACACACACACACACACACACACACATTGTGATTTTGCTTTCATGAAATCTCGGGATAGTATTCAGATAAACTTACGCTAAGATAATAAAACACACACACTGACGCACACACACACACACACTGACACACACGCACGCACACACACACACACATACACACACACGCACAGACACACACACACACATACGCACACACACACACACACACACAGACACACACGCACACACACACACACACACACACAAGAAAGAGAACTGTTTCTCTATCAGCAACACAAGAAGACCGCATTTGAGTGTGTATCGAATTACGCCTCAAACTGAGGAAAGTGCTGCCACTCGACGTAAGACAGTCTGAATGTGTATCGAATTACGCCTCAAAGGAAAGTGCTGCCACTCGACGTAAGACAGTCTGAATGTGAGTACAATCGGAAGAAAGCCGGGCTGTGACTTAAATTCTAAAGCAATTCTCATCTCACATTAAATTTCAGAATGTGTGTGCATGTGTGTGTGTGTGCGTGTGTGTGTGTGTGTGTGTGTGCATGTGTGTGTGTGTGCGTGTGTGTGTGTGTGTGTGTGTTCCGAAGGAATTGTTTGATGAAAACGAGTTAGGTGGTTCGCACATAACTGTTCACCCTACTGGTAAATTTAAGCCACAGTAAATATATTTTTACTTTTGCAAAAATTTGTGTTTACTTATGTTTTTATTGATTTATGTTTTCTTGTTTATTTTGATTATTTTATTGGTTGTTGTCCGTACTTCCTTTCATCAACAGAAACTTGGTGAATTCCATACGCAAGTCAGTTCAAGTTCAAGTCCGAGAAACGAATTTTGTATAAATCGTCTTTTCTTGTTTTTATTTTTAATTTATTTAATGTCTATTACAGTACACACATTACACTGTACAGTATTTTTTTCATTGCGATTTAAAAGTCAAGATTTCAAAAACATATCTTTGCCTAATGAGCTCTACATTTGGCCCATCAGTAGCCAGGACCGACGCAAAATGTGCTGATGCTATGTGGCTATTGTTTCATAGACGAGGTTAAGGATGAGGATAAGATTTCATGTAGTCCATGGAAATTCGGGCTGCTTTCTCACAAGGGAAAGCGAGCTGCCATACAGTACGATGCTTCCCAATATTTTTTTTCTTTTTCCTCCATGTGCGTATTCATGTTTCCAAGCCCTGAGACTTTCGCTGTGAGTGCACACAGGGCTGTGTAGGCACCGATGAGAGTCTGCACAAAGTTTACTCTGGGAAATAAGTCCCTTGCCGAACGTTGGGATCGAACCCACGCCGATAGCGATAACTGGTTTTGAAGCGAGTGCCACTACCGACTGAGCTATAATAATTATATCCCCACCACTAGTACTCACAAACTAGCAGTAGTTTCTTTATTCTGGTCAGTTTGGTTCAGAGTCCGGTTGGGACGTTAAAACATAATGGTCAGTCAATCTCTGATCCAGAGAACTGAACGAAACTATTTTTAGTGGCAGTGGAGACGGGCGATGTGGCGCAGTGGTAAGACGTCGGCCTCCTAATCGGGAGGTCGTGAGTTCGAGTCCCGGTCGCTGGTGGGTTAAGAGTGGAGATTTTTCCGATCTCCCAGGTCAACTTATGTACAGACCTGTCAGTGACTTAACCCCCTTCGTGTGTACACGCAAGCACAAGACCAAGTGCGCACGGAAAAGATCCTGTAACCGATGTCGGAGTTCGGTGGGTTATGGAAACACGAAAATACCCAGCATGCCTACCCAACGAAAGCGGAGTGAAGCTGACTATGCTCTCAGAGTATAGTTTGGGGAACCCAAATGGGCAAACGAGCTCACACGTCACCAGAATTTCTGGAACGCTGAAGAAGAAGAAGAAGAAGAAGAAGTGGCATTGGATGCTAAAGTTTACATTTTCGGAGCCTTGCTTGTAGTTCGAGAACCCAAGACCAAGTCCGTATATGGCGAATCCAAAGGAAGAAATAAACAGACTTCAGTTTTATTGTTGTTTTCGAGACGAAAAATGAGCTGCTGCTGGTGATGGTGATGGTGATGTTGATGACGACGACGACAACGACGACGAAGAAAAAGAAGGCGAAGAAGACGTCTCTTTACCGTGAAAACAGTCAACAGACAAAACAAGCTCGTCAAAACTGAAGTTCCATTGTTACATTGTAACAAGATACTCTTGACGTTATTATCGTTAAAGTGAGCATATAAACAGCCGTGTTGCTATGGTTACAGAGTGTGTCAGGATGCCGGGTGGCTGGGTGCAGCGCTGTCTGCTGATTAGTCTTCACGTGTGTGGCGGGGTGGCGGCCAGTGGAGCCTTGGCTACCGCGCTCTTACAGTCCCATCTCGACTGTCTGCCGCCCGTCACTGATGTCTTTGGGGACCCCCTGTCTGCGGTAGGTGTGTGTGTGTGTGTGTGTGTGTCTGTGTGTCTGTCTGTCTGTCTGTCTGTCTGTCTGTGTGGATGTGTGTGTGGGTGTGTGTCTGTCTCAGTGTGTGTGGGTGTGTGTGTGTGTGTGTATGTGTGTATGTGTGTGTGTGCATGTCTGTGTATATGTGTGTGTGTGTGTGTGTGTGTGTGTGTGTGTGCGTGTGTCTGTGTGTCTGTGTGTCTGTTACTTCAGGAAACCTACCGGACAGTTGTGTCTGAAACTTTACATGTAAATTCTTCCGGATAATATACCGACACATTGTTTTTAATGTTTACGATAAAAGTCTTTGAGCACGTCATATCCAGCTTTTTGCAAAAGTTGAGGCCGCACTGTGGTTACCTCCTTTTTCATAGTGATTGAAAATGTGGTCAAGCATTCTTTGATTCAGTTCGGACTATCCGATTGCATTTCAGCTCGGGAGATTAGAAATTAATTAATTTGCTTGCCCATTAAAGGTGTTATTAAAATCAAGATTAAAAAGATTCCATTGTAATCCTCATCAAGACCTGAATCCAAACACATATAGATATGGTATGATTTCTCTGAAAATGAGACCAGCTCGATTCGTCTCGGTTTACGGGAATCAGCTAACCAGGTTTTAGTAGTTTCGACGATGACTGATCCAGGATTTCAGTGCCGATCGTTTAATTTCATGCCGACATAATGACTAAATATTTTGATATCCCCTTGTCGCTATGTTATTGGGCTAGTAATGTTATAATATATTGTACCTGTATTGTTATCATATATATTGTAAAAGTAAAAGGTTTTTTTGGATATCGCTTGACGCGGCTTGTTATTGTTGTGGTTGTTGATACATGTATGTTACACTGTGTTGTTAGAGCGACTCCTTGGCACGTGCGTGTGAAGTGTTGACGTACAGCAGTGGCATGATATGTGGCCTCAACCTGCTGATGGCTGTCACTCTCAACTGCTGCTGGGGCTCACGCTTGTGAGTTGCGCATGTGGAGAGAGAGAGGGGGGAGGGAAAGGAGAGAGAGAGGGGAGAAAGGAGAGAGAGAGGGCGGAAAAGGAGAGAGAGAGGGCGGAAAAGGAGAGAGAGAGGGCGGAAAAGGAGAGAGAGAGGGGGGGGAAGGAGAGAGAGAGGGGGAGACAGACAGACAGACAGACAGACAGACAGACAAAGACAGACACCGAGAGACAGACAGACAGAGACCGAGACAGAGAGATCATGGAAGAGAAAGAGGAAGAGAGAGGGAGAGAGCGGGATAGAGACAGACAGACAGACAGACAGACAGACAGACAGACAGACAGACAGACAGAGATCCACAAAATCCGAGAGAGACAAAGAGAAAAAGAGATAACGAAAGAGAGAGGCAGACAGAGACCGAGAGAGAGAGAGAGAGAGTGAGACAGAGAGAATGGAAGAGGGAGAGAGGGGGAGAGAGCGGGGTAGAGACAGACAGACAGACAGAACGAGGGGGAGAAAGAGGGAAGGGAGATAGAGAGAGAGAGAGAGAGAGAGAGAGAGAGAGAGAGAGAGAGAGGGGAGAGACATAGAGAATCGAAGAGAGAGATGGGCAGACAGACAGACAGACAGACAGACATACAGACAGACAGACAGACAGACAGACAGACAGACAGAACGAGGGGGAGAAAGAGGGAAGGGAGACCGAGAAAGAGAGAGGGGGAGATACAGAGAGAATCGAAGAGAGAGAGAGAGAGAGAGAGAGAGAGAGAGACGGGGAGACAGACACACAGACACACAAACAGACAGAGAGAGTGGTTGTTGTTGCAGCTGTAGCTTTATGCACCAAGTGATGACCCTGCTGATGTGCCTGGTGTCCACGGGGAACGGGACAGCCCTGACTGTGGACTTCATCCTGTGGTGCGACTCCCTGCAGAACCACGTGTCCGACCATAGCGGGTTAGTATGACGGGCTACTCGCACCAAACCACCTGGGGTTACCAGTGTCACTTGAAAACTAGTAATTAACACGTGTTCTGTGTAATTGACAGTGAAAATGTTAACTGACAGTGTTAATGACCCACCGTAATGTTCCGTTTTGTCTTCGGCTTACTTGCGCCAAAACCATGATATAACATGAACACCTGATAATTACACACAAAGACTTGATAATTAAGCATGACCCCCTTTTAATACCCCCCGTTTTAAGATTCCCTCTCTTTTCAAACCCTGTTTTCTCTGATGCTCTGTTCATAACCTCTGTACTGAACTTACCTCCATTTTAAGACGCCCTCCTTTTCAAGACCTGATTTTCTCATATTTTTTAGATCTTAAAAAGGGAGTTGCATTGTATATGTGTCTTGCTTTCAGGTGTAAGAGTGCTGCCAAAACGTACGACAACACACACGACAGCTCAAACATGACGGACTACTTCAATAAAATGGAAATGCAGCAGGTAGGTCACACTGTCCTTTCTTGGCTGTGATGCACGTGCTGCAAAGTGTGTGCTGTGTGTTCCCATAAGTTTTCACGTGTTCTGAAGCCTTTAGACCAAATGGGCTTCAAAGCAATATGGTCAGTGTGTCCTGGCCGCCTGGAGTTGAATAGTTTATCAGCTTGCTGTGTCGAGTCATCAGTCACGCCTGCATACTGCACACATTGTGTTTGTGTAATGGGGGATAGGCCGGGTTAGGGTGGGATACGGAGGACGGTGTGTGGGTATCGGTCACGTGGGGGGGGGGGGGGGGGGGTCAGTGTGTGTGTGTGTGTGTGTGTATGTGTGTCAGTGTGTGTGTGTCTGTGTGTGCCGTCTGTGTGTGTCTGTGTGTCAGTGCCAGTGTGTGTGACGGTGTGTGTGTCAGAGTAAGTGTATGTCAGTGTGTGTGTGTGTTTGTGCGTGCGTACGTGCGTGAGTGAGTGTGTGTGTGTGTATGTGTGTCAGTGTGTGTGTCAGTGTGTTCCGTGTACGTGTGCGCGCGTGAGCGCGTTTGTGTGTGCGCGCACGCGCGTCAGGCAGGGTGT
>NC_090247.1:10430518-10518018 GCF_037325665.1 Littorina saxatilis | reverse complement strand
ACACTTAACTAAAAAGGAAAGTTGAACTAAATATGGTTCACTCAATATGGTTCACTCAATATGGTTCACTCAAACGCTTTTAGCACTGAGAATGTCATCATTATATATGATTGTATTGCTGCAGTAAGCTTAGTTTCAAAATCAGGATTTTCGATCTATATATCAGCCAGTCAAACTTGATCAGTCCAAGACTGCTTTAAGAAAATCACATCAAACTCACATTCCCGAAAGATGCATGTCATGTTTTGTGTTTATACACAGCTAAACGGCTTGGCTTTTATTGCGTTTGTTGCAACAAACAGCTACCACTTAATATTTTGCCACAATCAGCAACAGCTAGACCAAACCAATTAGTTGCATGCAGCTTTTATCTAGGATCTGCAATTAACAAATGATGTGTGCCAAGCCCTAAACAGCTGTGTTGCTTGTAGTTCTCAGATCTTGGGATCCTGGAGATTCCGAGCATGCCGGACACATCGCTCTACACCACAGAACCCAACACATTCGGTGCTGGAGGCTTGCGTCTCGAGCCAGTCGTTCCCATGAAGAAATGGAAACTGTCTTACCAAGGCAAGATGAGGTAACGGTAGACGCATATTATACGCTTGCTTTTTTGGTATCATTATCATCAGTAGATTCTCTGTTTAATGACTGCATGTAAACTGAGAAAGCGTTTTCTCTCAGCAAAAGATTGGAAGTGCTTGTAACTGTAATACATTGTCTTTTGAGAGAAACATTCAAAACATGTAGAAAGGGATAGTGTACGTCACTTATAAGAAACGGTAGAAATTAACTTATCAGCAAAACTTATAGCAAAACTTATAGCAAAACTTATTCTTATAATGCCTTATAAAAAACTTATAAGAAATGTATAAGAATTTATAAGATAGTTTCTTATAAGTTTCTTATAAGTTCCTATAAGTTTTCTATAAGTTCATTTCGTACGGGTAAGTGGCTTAATGATATTTCCCCCTTGAGGTATGCAGTTGAAAAACACCTCTGCCAGATTCATGTATTGCATATCAAGTATACACTTATCATGTGCCTGTGTCATTTCAGGTCAAGGAAACTACAGAAAGAGGTGAAAGTCAACTTCAGTTTGGATTGGGACAGCTTCACAACGTTCTTTGATTTTGACACAGACATGCACCCAGCCACAATGGCTGACGGCATTGCTAGGGAACAATGGTCCAGGGAATATTTTGACAACTTGGAAAAGTGAGTTTGACTTATTACAGTGTATATGGAAGGGGGTGGGGTTGCATGGGAAGAGGCAGGCGGGAAAAGAGGGTAGCTTGAGATTGCATGTAGCATGGTGTGTGCATGATGTTCAGTGTAAACATTCTTGCATAGATCTGTGACAAGGTGATACAGTCGTCCCCCTTTTACTGTCGCTGTTCTGCATTGACAGAGTTGTCTATCTGCTTTGAGCGTGAGCTATTCATAGTAGCTCTAGGTTTCTGGTACGTTGGTAGACGGTACACCCATGATATGTGGAGAACTGTTTGTGATAGGGTAGCTGGCTGCTTTTGTCACCTTGAATATGTGATAACCGGCAAGGTGCTGACTTTCGTTTGTGCATTGTTGATGGTGAATGCATGTTAATTTATTTTTAATATACTTTCTTATGTGATAACCAATGTGCTGTATTTTCTCAGTTTTGCTGATGTTATACGCTTGGTACATATATTTACTCATTTTCCTTAAATAACATGTGATAACATTACTTCATAGCTAAGCACATGATTTTACCTATGGCACAACACAAATCTCTAGCCTCCCTCTCTGAGATGCGTTTGAAGACAGACTGTTAAAAGAGAATAAATGTATGTACATAATTATGATAGAATATTGATGTATGAATTGAAGAAATGTATAAGAACACAAGAATGTATGAATGACAAAGAACAAATGTTTATTTTTGAATGTTTTATGTATGTTTTATTACGGACACAAAAGCTCAGCAATGCAATTTCTCTTTTAGAGATTAATAAAGTTATTGTATTGTATTGTATTGTATTGTATTGTATTGTATTGTATTGTATTGTATTGTATTGTAATGCCCTTGCAAACCTTTGAGTATTCATAGCTAGCAGTTTTATAGAGATATTTATACAGCCAAACTCAATCTTCTTTTGCCTCAAAAGGTGATTTGAGTACGTGTTCCATGCACTTGGTTATAAATCAATATTGTCAAACTGTAAGTGTTGGTCACTGTATGTTGCAGAGCTCACCAGACTCATTATGAGCAGTTTGGGGTCATCACAGGTCAGGTGGAGATCGAAGGTCATGGGTCAAGACAGGTGCAACTCAGAGGTGTCCGTGATCATTCTTATGGTATGGCATCTGTTTCATGTGTCTGTTTGTGTGTGTCTGTGTTAGTGTGTGTCTGTTTCTTTGTGTTAGTGTGTGTACAGCTTATAGGTGCTTTGTGATGATTCCTGTAGTGCACTTGCCATAACTGGCGGTTTGTGTTGCACACTTGTGCATGAGCATGACTCTGTGTGTGTGTGTGTGCAAGTGTTTGCGTGATAAAAGCACTGTGCACCATATGAGACCATTTAGATAGACCGCTCTTTAATTGTTTCAGGTGTATTTGGTCCCAGGAAGACTTTGGATGTATTAGTAAACCTCTATCGGTAGCTCAGTTGGTAGAGCACTGGACTTGTGATCGGAAGGTCGCAGGTTCGAATTCGGGCCCGGACGGACACGGGTCAACTTTATGTGCAGACCCAGAGACGGAAGCCATGTCCCACCCCCGTGTCATCACAATGGCACGTAAAAGACCTTGGTCATTCTGCCATAAGTGCAGGTGGCTGAATACACCTAAACACGCAGACACCTGGGTAGCGCGACTCCGTTGCTGCTAGCTTTCCACTGGGAGGAAGCGACCCGAATTTCCCAGCGATGGGACAATAAAGTAATGAAAATGAAATGAAAATGAGAAAAGATGAGATAAGATAAGATAAGATTTCATATAGTCTTGTGATCTTACCCCCATGGAAATTCGGGCTGTTTTCTCACTTAGAAAAACGACCTGCCGTACAGTACGGCACTATACCCAATATTTGTTTTCTTTTTCCCGCATGCACATATTCATGTTTCCAAGTCTTGAGACTTTTGCTGTGAGTTTGGGATCTTTATCATGCGCATGCTTACACACGGGGTTGTTTGGGCAACAATTGGAGAGTCTGCATAAAGTTGACTCTGGGAAATATTTAAATCCCTTGCCGAACGTGGGGATGGAACCCATGCCGCTAGCGACAACTGGTTATGAAGCCAGCGCCGCTACCAACTGAGTTAAATCCCCACCCCAGGTGGTTGTGAGGTGTGCATTAATCATGTGTCAGTGGCTTCACAGTACAAATCTGTACATCAAACCACAGATTGGTTAAACATGAATGGTGTCAGTGAAGCGCATTCCTGCAGTTGTGTTAAAATGGTTTTGAAACCATGCAGCGCCGCTATCGACTGAGTTAAATCCCCGCCCCATGTGGCTGTGAGGTGTGCATTTATGTGTCAGTGGCTTCACTGTAAAAGTCTATACATGTACCATACCACAGATTGGTTGAACATGAATGGTGTCAATGAAGCATTTCTGCAGTTGTGTTAAAATGTGTGCAGGAAACAAGCGTGACTGGAAGAACCTGCACCGCTATGCACTGCAGTACGCTAGCCTGGAGGACGGCTCTGCTGTGTGTGTGGGGGCCATATCCATGCCTTGCAACATCTCCAGGTAAGGTACACAATTAACCTGCACCGCTATGCACTGCAGTACGCTAGCCTGGAGGACGGCTCTGCTGTATGTGTGGGGGCCCTATCCATGCCTTGCAACATCGCCAGGTTAAGGCTTCACCCATTTTGAATGGTGTGTGGGCGCCATATCCAGGTAAAATGATCAAATCTCGATATCCTGGCGTGTCGAAGACGACAGACGCAAGTTGGTAATTGTTAAAGTCAAAATATCACACCATATCCTCAGTGTACAGCAGTCCCTGCAATGTACGGCCCCCGGCGTGAGCGGACACCTGACATGTACGGACACATTTGCTCGGCACGGAGTGTTTTCCTTCTATATTTGCCCCCCCTTAAACGGACACCTGCAAAACGTGGACGCGGACACTCATTTTCGGTCCCAACAGCAAGTCATACCTCCAATGTACGGACAGACCATCGTCAAATTTTCACCACAACAAAATCGATAACAGAGCAGTCCGGCTCTTGGTACAAAGATCACAGCCGCAATGGCATGATGACAGTCACTGATAACTTGAGTACACGTGTACCCATCAGGAAGGGGGGTAGTTTTGGTCAGGAGTGGAGTACATGCAAAGATGCCAACATGAAACTGCACTGTGCTCTTTATTCTTGTCTGTTGGACGTAAACAACAGAAACCACAATCGATGAAGATCCTGAGCGAAATTAAAGAGAGTGAAAAACCGGCCACAGTTCTCAGCATCGTGTGTCTGTGTGTAACCTCTTTCATTGACAAGATACTCTTGTTTCCCCTCAGCCTTGACCAGTGAGTCGGTTGCCTAATCTGTGAACCCTTCAGTTGTCTTGCTTTGTCAAAAGTTACGACACAGTCAACTGGGGTTGCTCTGAGGGAACAGTGCAGCTGGCCTCTCTGGCCACAGCCCCAAACAGTACATGGCTGGAGGGAGTGAGAGAGAGGGAGGGGGGGGGGGGGGGGGTAGCTGGCTAAACTCTGTTGGGTGTCCGGTGTCACTGCATGTCAGCAGGAAGAGCATTGGAGAGAAATAGAGAGGTGTACTCTTCCACACAATTTCCAAGCATCAGTTGTCACGGCTTGGGGTAGGCATTAGTGAGGGAGAGTGGGAGCTGTGTTGTACAGTGTATTTCCGACTGAAGAGTGAAAAGTCACTGCCATGCCACATGATCGGCATGCAGTCAATAAAGCCAGACAAGAAGAAAATAAATTACATGATTATGACATGCAGCTCTATCTGCTGCTATTTATTCAAACTGGTATTCAAGCTTATTCAGATTGCAAAGCATCTGCACACGCTCCTCTGTGCTGTGTTTGTGTGGCTGCTTTCGTATGTCAGTGCATGGTGAGTGTGTTCACTGCCTTGAGGATTTATTTTATCTCTTCTTTTCAACACTTTTCATAAAAATCATTTTTACAGAACGTTTAAAGAAGTATTAGGAGTTTATTGTTATTGTTTAGTAGCCACAAGAAGTGATTAGCATAGACTCAATCCTGTTGTTTGTGTGTCTCTGTGTGAGTGTATGGGGGAGGGGGTGGTGTGGTCACCCCTCCCGTGACCGGACACCTGCAATGTACGGACAGTTTTGCTATGGCCCAAGGGTGTCCGTTCATGAGAGGGACTGCTGTATTACCGATACCTGTCCCAATTATAGCCAACTAGTCTAAGAGGACGTTTAACTCAAACAGCCAATCCATCTAGTTGTATATATGTTTTGTGTTTCAGGCTGACTGTGGGCTATGTGTTTCACCCAGACGGAAGCATGGACTCGGTTTCATCATCAGAGCTGGAGTTGTACGATCACGGGGAGGATGGCAGACCTCCTCAGCACCTGGTGTTCAAGTTCTGTGCAGGTGAGGAGTATATACCTTGTATATTTACGTGTGAATAGAGACAGAGACAGAGAGATCGAGAGACAGAGATGGAAAGAGAGAGAGAGAGAGAAGAGAGAGAGGACCAAAGTACTATTTTGTGGCAAAAGGGAGGGAAAAGCAACTTTGCTGTATCTTATATATATAAAGCAGAGCAGCAAGCAAGTATTTTGGTGGAACAGATTTAATTAGTACATCATACATGTGTTTATTCCTTTTTGGAAAAAAACCAAATGACTTTGTTGTCCAATGAAGTATTTTGTCTTGCTTTGATAACTTCATGATTGGATCACTGGTCAGTTAAACTATTATTTGCATGTCTGGACTGTCGGCCGTGTGCATGCATGCCATGGACTAATTTTTGCATGGCAGTGGTTTTTTAAATCTTATTATTTTTACCGTTTATCCCCGTATCGTCCGCCTAATCAAATATGATATTGCTTTTAAGAGCACGTGATTAAAGCTTTGCCTGTTGTGCTCCATTAATTTGATTGTATGCGGCATTGTTATCTCTAATTTTCTGAATAAAATTGTTTAAACCAAGTGTAAACCTGAGAGAGAGAAAGAAGAAAGGAAAGGGATGGAAAGAGATAATTTGAGAGAGACACACAGAGAGAAAGAGTATACATGTACATGACATGTGTACATGACATGTTTTTACATGTGTGCACACTTGTAAACATTCATAATTATGTGTGTGTGTGTGTGTGTGTGTGTGTGTGTGTGTGTGTGTGTGTGTGTGTGTCATTCCCTTTCAACTTTCAGGAGGCAAGCTGTATGAGATGCAGTGTGACGTTCTGGACTGTCCCATTTTCTACATGGGAGTGGAATGGGACGCCAAGATTAACGAGAGATTTTGTCGCTACACTGTCAATGGCGTGAAGGGATGGGGCATCAGTGAATGGGAATATGGGTGAGAACTTGATGTGTGTTACAAATATAAAACAAAAACACTGAGAAATATAAGTTAACGGAAAGTTTAATTATGGACAAAACAAAATGTTCACCAGAACTTATTAAGGTTATGAATGTTTTTCTACAATTAAATGTTCCATAAACTTAATTTGCCTTTCTTTTGTGTATGTGTATGTGTATGTGTATGTGAATATTTCAAAACATAAGCAGTCTATCTATTTCAGACTTCTGTTACAACTTAATGATTTTTACAACTTAATGATGTGTCAAATTGTCTGTATGCATGTGTGCGAGTTTGTGTGTGTGCGTCTGTTGGTCTGTGAGTGGGACTAGAGGTCAGAATTCAATGTGTATGTGTGTTTGTGTGTCTGTATGTGTGTCTGTGACTGTGTGTGTAAAGTTTGAGCACTTGCTGTGTATTGTAACCAAGATTGTGTACGGCAACCCTTTAGCATAAGAAATTAAGCTTGATATGGTTGGTTCAAAATCATGTCAGACTCAACAGTAATGACAGGTACGTATGCTGCCCTTTTACTGTTCAATGTTGTGATTGAAGTCATCTATACAACAGCAAATGTATTTTTTATGCAGCATGGCATGAACGCTAACTGTTTTGCTGTGTTTTTGTTTGTTTTTTTGTCATCAGGAATTACGTGGGGAAGAAAGCAGAGAAGGAGTGGTATGCCAAACATGAGGCATGACGGCTTGGCAGCAAGAGAGAGAGAGAGAGAAAGACGGAGAAAGACAGAGAGAGACTGATTGAGTATTGCACACGTACCTGGCAAGCCTGAAGTTGGAATACCAGCAATGTGTTAGGCGTTCCAGCAGGTGCATGCCCACGGAATGGCCAGACGGAAAAACAAACGGCTGAGCCTTGTGAGAGTGCATGACGATGATCCCATGGTGCTGATGGCTTGAAAATATTGTCAGGTGTGTGTGTGTGTGTGTACAGGGTTTAACCCTGGATATATGCGGTTTAGGAATTGCTTTATGTGTGTGTGTGTTTCTTCTCTTTGTATACATAAACATTCAACAACCATGACATAAACTGTGATGCCATATGGTGCATTACAGGTAAATCTTTATCCTTCTGTTTTAAACAGTGCAAATAAGACAGGTGATTTTTTATACATGATCTACCTTTTACAATTTTTGCATGAGACTTTTAATATATGATATTTAATGTAATGTTTTCCTTTTACAAACAATTAAAAACGCAGAAGCTCATTTACTTCAGAAGATGCACAGCAGTCCTTACTTTTGTTTATTACTGGACACTGAAGTAATGCATGTACAAGATTTCATACCGTCTTAGTGGTTGTGTGTGTATATCGGTGTGTGTGTGCGCAAAGTGATTGCTTCCTCAACACACACCAAGGGCATTCACATCTGACTGCAAAAAGCATACGTATCACTGCTGCTTTTTGCGACAATCGCAACATACAGATTATATTTCCCTTTTTGTTCTTCTGAACTGGCCCTGGGTTCGACATTACATTTAAAACAATGAATGCCATTCACAGTCAAACTGACAGGAACGTTTTGGAAGAATCTGAGAGTTTTAACTGATGCAATAAATAAAGAAAAATAAGACTATACCTCAGTGTTTATTTGCTTGAAAAATAAAACTCAATCCAAACACCACCATGCAACCCAATCACCATAACAACAAACAGTTAATACTCCAGTCTCAAAACTACCTACATGAACAGCAGTTCAGCAATATGTCTACAAAAGTTGTATTTAACACATACTTTTATATATATATACATGTTAATGAAAAAAAGAAAAAGAAAATGTAAAACTGCGTGTAAAAGATGGACGGGTTTGGTAGAACAGTATTTGAAATGTTCCTACATTTTTTGCTATATCTTCTTCTTCTTCTGCGTTCGTGGGCTGAAACTCCCACGTACACTCGTGTTTTTTGCACGAGTGGAATTTTACGTGTATGACCGTTTTTTACCCCGCCATTTAGGCAGCCATACGCCGTTTTCGGAGGAAGCATGCTGGGTATTTTTGTGTTTCTATAACCCACCGAACTCGGACATGGATTACAGGATCTTTTTCGTGCGCACTTGGTCTTGTGCTTGCGTGTACACACGGGGGTGTTCGGACACCGAGGAGAGTCTGCACACAAAGTTGACTCTGAGAAATAAATCTCTCGCCGAACGTGGGGACGAACTCACGCTGACAGCGGCCAACTGGATACAAATCCAGCGCGCTACTGACTGAGCTACACCTTGCTATATCAATTTGCCCTAAATAACGTAACGAATGGACATCACGTAAAAATGAATAAAACAATGTATTTTCTGATTTGTGCACAATGGCTTTTTTTTTTTTTTTTTTTAACATAACAATATAACAATGTTTAATGTCACTGTATGTTTGAATGACCATGGTCAAATTTGTAAAACAAATGTTAAATTAGAAAATAAATAACATTTTGGTTAAAAAAAAAATTAAAAAAAATAAAAAATGAATAAAACAAAGACCAAGTGCTCAATCTGCATAATTAAACAATAGAAGTTGCTTCATTCATGTAGCTAGATGAAGGGAAGAGATATGGGTGCAAGTAGGCAGGAACAAATTTGCATAGGTTACTGCATTGTTTAAATACCTATTCCAACATGTAAAGTTGGGCAAACAAACTTTCTTTATTTGGTGTTTAACGTCGTTTTCAACCGTTCAAGGTTATATCGCGACGGGGAAAGGGGGGAGATGGGATAGAGCCACTTGTTAATTGTTTCTTGTTCACAAAAGCACCAATCAAAAAATTGCTCCAGGGGCTTGCAACGTAGTACAATATATTACCTTACTGGGAGAATGCAAGTTTCCAGTACAAAGGACTTAACATTTCTTACATACTGCTTGACTAAAATCTTTATGGGCAAACAAAGTGAGATCAAACTCAAAATCACTTTCAGAAACACAGATATTATTCAAAGTAAGTATTGCACATCTTATTTTTGTGTGATAATGTAAATAAATCACAATGCTACAAAGTATTTTAAAGTTGATTTCAAGGAGAAATTACAAATAGCATGTATAATCAAGTCTTGTGTATGTTTACAAAAATCAACCCAAACTGTAATGAATTAAAAAAAATAATCTACAAAACCCGCACACACACACACACCAACAAATAACAGAGAAAGCTTGAAAGAAAATTAGTTTGCGTATACTCCAAATTGTGCATTTACATAAATACCAGAAATGCACGAATGCACATCTTTAAAAGACTTGTTTATTTCAAGTCACGCTTCACAAAACAGTTTTTCTGTACAAAGTATGTTGATGCACCTATCTCTTGAGATGAATACTTTAAAAATGAACATCAAGAAGAGCTTTGATTAAAATCAGGACTTATAGACGCATACCCATGTACAGAACATTGTCAAAATGAATAATGACATGGAGGGGGGGGGGGGGGGGGGGGGCCTCACTAAGACAACAAACGTACTGGAAGAAAGAGTTGGTAAAGACAGGGGTGGGACTTTTCCGCGGATTTTCGCGGACACAACTTACGAATTCCGCTGGAGTAATCTATTTTTCCGCGTCCCATTTCATCACAGTATCTTTACCTTGTTAACTGAATGATATGGAGAGAAGTGAAGATGGAACAGAACACTGGAGGCTTGAGAGTTAAATTGTGCTGACTGAAAACTCCTGATAACTAATAGTCATTTTGAGCTTCAATGCATTGAATCATACTATTGCCAGTATTGGATACATGGTTCATTACGTAAGTATGCACCCTTACAATGTTGTGTGAATTTTTTTTGTTTGTATGAGGGGGGGGGGGGGGGGGGGGGAGAATGTCTTTTTTTACCTAATCCAAACGAGTTGAATTTTAGTCTCAGAATGCACCAGATTGTACAGATTTTAATGTACCATTTAAAAAAAATTCGGGGAGCATGCCCCCGAACCCCCCTAGAAAAAGGGATTTCCTCTTTTTTCATCACAAGAGTGTCCCACCCCTGTAAAGAGAAAGAGCACTGCCATGTAAAGTCACTGATTCATCTAAGTTTGTGAGTCACATTTGCATGGCGACCACTTTAATAAGTGGGAAGACTGCCAACTTGTGCATGAGATCACTGACGAACAAGCATTCCACGACAGCTGCACAGGTTATCAGATTGGAAATCGATCCTTAATCTACTTTAGTCACTCGATCACTTCTTTTACTCCCATCACCATAACAATGAAATATGTATGTATGCTTTGACACACAAAAACAATAACTATTTAGAGATTGAATGCAAGACCTTTGTCAAACAACTAAAAACATGTGAAACTTTTCTTTGAAGCACATCACACTTTGAGCAAACCAGAGTTGTAAATATCATTTAATTGCCAGCAGGTAATACATGTATATGTCTAAAATTCATAGTGTTTTTTGACTGTCAACACATCTATGAGTAAAATAAAAAGAGCTAGCACGTCAAAAAACAAAAATTAACAGATCATGAATGCTGAAAATATCTAATGCTGACACTTATAAGAAGCATGCAATGCTGATATATAAAAACTTTTAAAAGCCATTTCAGGGGAATATGAATGGTCAAAATTTGCTTTCATCAATAACAGCATCAAAAATACCCTCAGTTGTTTTTCCTTTTCATGAACATCATAAATATTTTAAAAATACAATGCTTTTGCATTCAATCAATTTATGCTTTTCACTCAAAAAAGTCTGTAAAAATAACTACATTGTACCACATACAATGCTAAGGAAAATGTACAGCAAACAAAATCTCCATGTTAAAAGAACAACAGTCAGACCAAAAACATAATTGTGCACAATTACTACCTATGATATACATATAGGGGTTCCCTTTTCATTTATCACAGACTGGTAGCATGGATACAATTAATTAGGCATGGACAGACACATTATAAAACTGTCAGCAAAATATTCAGCAGTTTTGAGATCTTGTTCATTGGGATTTCACAGAGACACAAACTGATATTAAAAACAAAAACCAAGTGCATGAACACAAACACTGCGCACACACACACACAAACACCCCCCCCTCTCTCTCTCTCTCTCTCTCTCTCTCTCTCTCTCTCTCTCTCTCTCTCTCTCTCTCTCTCTCTCTCTCTCTCTCTCTCTCTCTCTTCTTGTTTGTTACCCCTCAATGGGCGAGGGCCGGATGAAAAGAAGCATGTATGCATTGCTTATTCTGTCACCCTCGTAAAATAAATTTCAATTCAATTCAATTCAATTCTCTCTCTCTCTCTCTCTCTCTCTCTCTCTCTCTCTCTCTCTCTCTCTCTCTCTCTCTCTCTCTCTCTCTCTCTCTCTCTCTCAAACAAAATGATAATCAAGCTGCATGCAGTGTCCATCAATCGGTTTGTTGATGAAGCGACCCATGCCATTCTTGAGACAGTGATGACTACTACATACCTGTTACTAAGTTGCGTAGAATACAGTGTCAAGCTTCAGGAAGGTTTGAGAAACTTCTGCAGCACTGCCACCACTTTGTCCTCGTCCCCCCACCTGTGCATGATCTGAAAAAGACGGTAAGTAACCACAATTAAATGTGAATTCATACACTCGGATATAAATGTAATCCACATTAGCATGTGCAAAAGTATAATAGAGAGAGTGTAAGTGCGTCATTGGACTAAGAAATGCTTGCTAGCAAATACTGATGGACACACTAGTGCAATCATTGGACCAAGAAATGCTTGCTAGCAAATACTGATGGACACACAAGTGCAATCATTGGACCAAGAAATGCTTGCTAGCAAATACTGATGGACACACTAGTGCAATCATTGGACCAAGAAATGCTTGCTAGCAAATACTGATGGACACACTAGTGCAATCATTGGACCAAGAAATGCTTGCTAGCAAATACTGATGGACACACTAGTGCAATCATTGGACCAAGAAATCCTTGCTAGCAAATACTGATGGACACACTAGTGCAATCATTGGACCAAGAAATGCTTGCTAGCAAATACTGATGGACACACTAGTGCAATCATTGGACCAAGAAATGCTTGCTAGCAAATACTGATGGACATACTAGTGCAATCATTGGACCAAGAAATGCTTGCTAGCAAATACTGATGGACACACTAGTGCAATCATTGGACCAAGAAATGCTTAATTGCTAGCAAATACTGATGGACACACTAGTGCAATCATTGGACCAAGAAATGCTTGCTAGCAAATACTGATGGACATACTAGTGCAATCATTGGACCAAAAAATGCTTGCTAGCAAATACTGATGGACACACTAGTGCAATCATTGGACCAAAAAATGCTTGCTAGCAAATACTGATGGACACACTAGTGCAATCATTGGACCAAGAAATGCTTGCTAGCAAATACTGATGGACATACTAGTGCAATCATTGGACCAAGAAATGCTTGCTAGCAAATACTGATGGACACACTAGTGCAATCATTGGACCAAGAAATGCTTGCTAGCAAATACTGATGGACATACTAGTGCAATCATTGGACCAAGAAATGCTTGCTAGCAAATACTGATGGACACACTAGTGCAATCATTGGACCAAGAAATGCTTAATTGCTAGCAAATACTGATGGACACACTAGTGCAATCATTGGACCAAGAAATGCTTGCTAGCAAATACTGATGGACACACTAGTGCAATCATTGGACCAAGAAATGCTTAATTGCTAGCAAATACTGATGGACACACTAGTGCAATCATTGGACCAAGAAATGCTTGCTAGCAAATACTGATGGACACACAAGTGCAATAGAAATGCTTAATTGCTAGCAAATACTGATGGACACACTAGTGCAATCATTGGACCAAGAAATGCTTGCTAGCAAATACTGATGGACATACTATAGTGCAATCATTGGACCAAGAAATGCTTGCTAGCAAATACTGATGGACACACTAGTGCAATCATTGGACCAAGAAATGCCTAATTGCTAGCAAATACTGATGGACATACTAGTGCAATCATTGGACCAAGAAATGCTTGCTAGCAAATACTGATGGACATACTAGTGCAATCATTGGACCAAGAAATGCTTGCTAGCAAATACTGATGGACACACTAGTGCAATCATTGGACCAAGAAATGCTTGCTAACAAATACTGATGGACACACTAGTGCAATCATTGGACCAAGAAATGCTTGCTAACAAATACTGATGGACACACTAGTGCAATCATTGGACCAAGAAATGCTTGCTAACAAATACTGATGGACACACTAGTGCAATCATTGGACCAAGAAATGCTTGCTAGCAAATACTGATGGACATACTAGTGCAATCATTTGACTAAGAAATTCTTGCTAGCAAATACTGACGGACATACTAGTGCAATCATTGGACCAAGAAATGCTTAATTGCTAGCAAATACTGATGGACACACTAGTGCAATCATTGGACCAAGAAATGCTTGCTAGCAAATACTGATGGACATACTAGTGCAATCATTGGACCAAGAAATGCTTGCTAGCAAATACTGATGGACACACTAGTGCAATCATTGGACCAAGAAATGCCTAATTGCTAGCAAATACTGATGGACATACTAGTGCAATCATTGGACCAAGAAATGCTTGCTAGCAAATACTGATGGACATACTAGTGCAATCATTGGACCAAGAAATGCTTGCTAGCAAATACTGATGGACATACTAGTGCAATCATTGGACCAAGAAATGCTTAATTGCTAGCAAATACTGATGGACACACTAGTGCAATCATTGGACCAAGAAATGCTTGCTAGCAAATACTGATGAACACACTAGTGCAATCATTGGACCAAGAAATGCTTGCTAGCAAATACTGATGGACACACTAGTGCAATCATTGGACCAAGAAATGCTTGCTAGCAAATACTGATGGACACACAAGTGCAATCATTGGACCAAGAAATCCTTGCTAGCAAATACTGATGGACACACTAGTGCAATCATTGGACCAAGAAATGCTTGCTAGCAAATACTGATGGACATACTAGTGCAATCATTGGACCAAGAAATGCTTGCTAGCAAATACTGATGGACACACTAGTGCAATCATTGGACCAAGAAATGCTTGCTAGCAAATACTGATGGACATACTAGTGCAATCATTGGACCAAAAAATGCTTGCTAGCAAATACTGATGGACACACTAGTGCAATCATTGGACCAAGAAATGCTTGCTAGCAAATACTGATGGACATACTAGTGCAATCATTGGACCAAGAAATGCTTGCTAGCAAATACTGATGGACACACTAGTGCAATCATTGGACCAAGAAATGCTTGCTAGCAAATACTGATGGACATACTAGTGCAATCATTGGACCAAGAAATGCTTGCTAGCAAATACTGATGGACACACTAGTGCAATCATTGGACCAAGAAATGCTTAATTGCTAGCAAATACTGATGGACACACTAGTGCAATCATTGGACCAAGAAATGCTTAATTGCTAGCAAATACTGATGGACACACTAGTGCAATCATTGGACCAAGAAATGCTTGCTAGCAAATACTGATGGACATACTAGTGCAATCATTGGACCAAGAAATGCTTGCTAGCAAATACTGATGGACACACTAGTGCAATTATTGGACCAAGAAATGCTTGCTAGCAAATACTGATGGACATACTAGTGCAATCATTGGACCAAGAAATGCTTGATTGCTAGCAAATACTGATGGACACACTAGTGCAATCATTGGACCAAGAAATGCTTGCTAACAAATACTGATGGACACACTAGTGCAATCATTGGACCAAGAAATGCTTAATTGCTAGCAAATACTGATGGACACACTAGTGCAATCATTGGACCAAGAAATGCTTGCTAGCAAATACTGATGGACACACAAGTGCAATAGAAATGCTTAATTGCTAGCAAATACTGATGGACACACTAGTGCAATCATTGGACCAAGAAATGCTTGCTAGCAAATACTGATGGACACACTAGTGCAATCATTGGACCAAGAAATGCTTGCTAGCAAATACTGATGGACACACTAGTGCAATCATTGGACCAAGAAATGCCTAATTGCTAGCAAATACTGATGGACATACTAGTGCAATCATTGGACCAAGAAATGCTTGCTAGCAAATACTGATGGACATACTAGTGCAATCATTGGACCAAGAAATGCTTGCTAGCAAATACTGATGGACACACTAGTGCAATCATTGGACCAAGAAATGCTTGCTAACAAATACTGATGGACATACTAGTGCAATCATTGGACCAAGAAATGCTTGCTAGCAAATACTGATGGACACACTATAGTGCAATCATTGGACCAAGAAATGCTTGCTAGCAAATACTGATGGACATACTAGTGCAATCATTGGACCAAGAAATGCTTAATTGCTAGCAAATACTGATGGACACACTAGTGCAATCATTGGACCAAGAAATGCTTGCTAGCAAATACTGATGGACACACTAGTGCAATCATTGGACCAAGAAATGCTTAATTGCTAGCAAATACTGATGGACACACTAGTGCAATCATTGGACCAAGAAATGCTTGCTAGCAAATACTGATGGACACACAAGTGCAATCATTGGACCAAGAAATGCTTAATTGCTAGCAAATACTGATGGACACACTAGTGCAATCATTGGACCAAGAAATGCTTGCTAACAAATACTGATGGACACACTAGTGCAATCATTGGACCAAGAAATGCTTGCTAGAAAATACTGATGGACACACTAGTGCAATCATTGGACCAAGAAATGCCTAATTGCTAGCAAATACTGATGGACATACTAGTGCAATCATTGGACCAAGAAATGCTTGCTAGCAAATACTGATGGACATACTAGTGCAATCATTGGACCAAGAAATGCTTGCTAGCAAATACTGATGGACACACTAGTGCAATCATTGGACCAAGAAATGCTTGCTAACAAATACTGATGGACACACTAGTTCAATCATTGGACCAAGAAATGCTTGCTAACAAATACTGATGGACACACTAGTGCAATCATTGGACCAAGAAATGCTTGCTAACAAATACTGATGGACACACTAGTGCAATCATTGGACCAAGAAATGCTTGCTAGCAAATACTGATGGACATACTAGTGCAATCATTGGACCAAGAAATGCTTGCTAGGAAATACTGACAGACATACTAGTGCAATCATTGGACCAAGAAATGCTTAATTGCTAGCAAATACTGATGGACACACTAGTGCAATCATTGGACCAAGAAATGCTTGCTAGCAAATACTGATGGACATACTAGTGCAATCATTGGACCAAGAAATGCTTGCTAGCAAATACTGATGGACATACTAGTGCAATCATTGGACCAAGAAATGCTTAATTGCTAGCAAATACTGATGGACACACTAGTGCAATCATTGGACCAAGAAATGCTTGCTAGCAAATACTGATGAACACACTAGTGCAATCATTGGACCAAGAAATGCTTGCTAGCAAATACTGATGGACACACTAGTGCAATCATTGGACCAAGAAATGCTTGCTAGCAAATACTGATGGACACACAAGTGCAATCATTGGACCAAGAAATGCTTGCTAGCAAATACTGATGAACACACTAGTGCAATCATTGGACCAAGAAATGCTTGCTAGCAAATACTGATGGACACACTAGTGCAATCATTGGACCAAGAAATGCTTGCTAGCAAATACTGATGGACATACTAGTGCAATCATTGGACCAAGAAATGCTTGCTAGCAAATACTGATGGACACACTAGTGCAATCATTGGACCAAGAAATGCTTGCTAGCAAATACTGATGGACACACTAGTGCAATCATTGGACCAAGAAATGCTTGCTAGCAAATACTGATGGACACACTAGTGCAATCATTGGACCAAGAAATGCTTAATTGCTAGCAAATACTGATGGACACACTAGTGCAATCATTGGACCAAGAAATGCTTGCTAGCAAATACTGATGGACACACTAGTGCAATCATTGGACCAAGAAATGCTTAATTGCTAGCAAATACTGATGGACACACTAGTGCAATCATTGGACCAAGAAATGCTTGCTAGCAAATACTGATGGACACACTAGTGCAATCATTGGACCAAGAAATGCTTAATTGCTAGCAAATACTGATGGACATACTAGTGCAATCATTGGACCAAGAAATGCTTGCTAGCAAATACTGATGGACACACTAGTGCAATCATTGGACCAAGAAATGCTTAATTGCTAGCAAATACTGATGGACATACTAGTGCAATCATTGGACCAAGAAATGCTTATTTGCTAGCAAATACTGATGGACACACTAGTGCAATCATTGGACCAAGAAATGCTTAATTGCTAGCAAATACTGATGGACACACTAGTGCAATCATTGGACCAAGAAATGCTTGATTGCTAGCAAATACTGATGGACACACTAGTGCAATCATGCATTGCCAAGAAAACATTAAAACTGCTGGCAGTGTCAGGAATTAATTTCAGGAGACACATGTATATTCAGCAACAAACATAGCATGTAGTGCGACTCACATCATCCCAGATATCCACAGCCTGGCCCACAACCTGTGGAGCTGTGTCCTCTCTACACTTCACTGGCGCCGACGCTGGCCTCTGACCTTTCACATGACCTCTGCCCTCAAACCCCTGACCTGAAACATGCAGATGCGAGATTATACATGACCTGATTTAAACATGTACACATACACATGCAAATGTTGCACACACAGACACATATTCCACACACACACACACGCACACACATATACAGAACAGGTAAAAATATACTTGGGGGAGGGGGAGGGGAGGGGAGGGGGGATGCGACAGACAATACATCTGGTGACAGATAGGGGCCAGCCAGCATGGCAACACCTGATCGATACAGTAGCTGCTTTAGGATCAGAACGACTAGCTAGAAAAGACCACGTATCTGTAATGATATGATGTATGTGTAGTATGACACTCACACACATAGACAACACTGTGAAGGCGTGTATAGTAATGATTACACTGTATTGAATATAAGACTAAAAGGTAAGGTTAAACACAAGCACAAAGTAGAGAGTACTGAAGCAAGAGACTGTTCACTGTGATAGCTGAATGCAGACTGCTGCAGAAGGCAGGGATAAAACTGAGGCTGGCTGTGTGGCCAGGCAGTATGGATAACCATGACTAGTGAGCATGCAGATATCACTACAGTATCCACAGTACACAATACAGCCCGGCTACCTGCCCTGAAAGCCTGACACCTTTGGGACCAGCCAAAAGTGTTCCGGCCTACACTTAGGTGGCCTATATAGCTGTCATAACAGGTTCAATTTGTTACAGATAACAGACAAGGGGACAACAGAGGGTGTCCTTTCATGGGAAGTGTCCTCTCATCCAAGGGGTCTCACATCACAGGTTCCACTGTGCCTCTTTGATGATGGTGATGACGACGACAATGATCATGATGATGATGATGATGGAACTTTGTTTTACAAGGATAGAGGTTTAAGTCGACACCTTTTCTTCCAACCAACTCTTGATGATGGGGCAAGCAAGGCAACTCTTGATGGTGGGGCAAGCATGGCAACTCTTGATGGTGGGGCAAGCAAGGCAACCCTTGATGATGGGGCAAGCAAGGCAACTCTTGATGGTGGGGCAAGCAAGGCAACTCTTGATGGTGGGGCAAGCAAGGCAACTCTTGATGATGGGGCAAGCAAGGCAACTCTTGATGGTGGGGCAAGCAAGGCAACTCTTGATGATGGGGCAAGCAAGGCAACTCTTGATGGTGGGGCAAGCAAGGCAACTCTTGATGGTGGGGCAAGCAAGGCAACTCTTGATGATGGGGCAAGCAAGGCAACTCTTGATGATGGGGCAAGCAAGGCAACTCTTGATGGTGGGGCAAGCAAGGCAACTCTTGATGATGGGGCAAGCAAGGCAACTCTTGATGGTGGGGCAAGCAAGGCAACTCTTGATGGTGGGGCAAGCAAGGCAACTCTTGATGATGGGGCAAGCAAGGCAACTCTTGATGGTGGGGCAAGCAAGGCAACTCTTGATGGTGGGGCAAGCAAGGCAACTCTTGATGGTGGGGCAAGCAAGGCAACTCTTGATGGTGGGGCAAGCAAGGCAACTCTTGATGGTGGGGCAAGCAAGGCAACTCTTGATGGTGGGGCAAGCAAGGCAACTCTTGATGATGGGGCAAGCAAGGCAACTCTTGATGGTGGGGCAAGCAAGGCAACTCTTGATGGTGGGGCAAGCAAGGCAACTCTTGATGGTGGGGCAAGCAAGGCAACTCTTGATGGTGGGGCAAGCAAGGCAACTCTTGATGGTGGGGCAAGCAAGGCAACTCTTGATGGTGGGGCAAGCAAGGCAACTCTTGATGATGGGGCAAGCATGGCAACTCTTGATGATGGGGCAAGCAAGGCAACTCTTGATGATGGGGCAAGCAAGGCAACTCTTGATGATGGGGCAAGCAAGGCAACTCTTGATGGTGGGGCAAGCAAGGCAACTCTTGATGGTGGGGCAAGCAAGGCAACTCTTGATGATGGGGCAAGCAAGGCAACTCTTGATGATGGGGCAAGCAAGGCAACTCTTGATGATGGGGCAAGCAAGGCAACTCTTGATGGTGGGGCAAGCAAGGCAACTCTTGATGATGGGGCAAGCAAGGCAACTCTTGATGGATGCTGCTTTAGAAAAATAAATCATCTCTATAAGACCATAATTATGTACAGTACCTCTGGTGACGGCAGCCAGTGTGTCTCGGACCTGACAGCGCACGTTTGTGTTGGTGTGAGTAACCAGGACCATGAGCAGTCTGTGTCCACCAAGACGGGAAAACAACTGTCGCAGTCGCTCTTCGCTGGTAACAAGCAGCTGCAGCACTTTCAAACCTGCAGTGTGGAAATCACAACTGTGTTAGCTATGCTTGCATGTGTTGTTTGCTTGTGTGTTTATTTGTGCCTTAGTTAAGATCATTGTTTACTGTGCCTGCCTGCACTCTCATTGTGTGTGTGTGTGTGTGTGTGTGTGTGTGTGTGTGTGTGTGTGTGTGTAGGTGTGTGTGTGTGTGTGTGTAGGTGTGTGTGTGTAGGTGTGTGTGTGTGTGTGTGTGTGTATGTGTGTGTCACAGTGTGTGTGCTTGTGTGTGAATTAGTACAGTTTACTGTATAAGCTTAAAAGCCCTATATGAGCCTTAACAGCTGAATACAACCTTGACCTTGATCACTTGCTTGGAACTACAAAGTAGAACCTGTCAATAATGACCACCTAAGGGAACGACCCAAAGTGGTCCTAGACAGGTGGTCGCTTTGAATGTAGAAAAAACTTATCGGGGATGCGTTGGGGTGGTCATAACGGGCAGTTGGTCATTATCGAGAGGTGCATGCATGGTCGATAGGGAAGGTTTGATTGTACATTGCATTGCACTACAATTTGAAAAGACAATAAAAAAAAATAGCATCCATACATGTCCATAAAAAAGTTAAAAAATATCCTGGAATGTGAACAGTGAGAATTGACAGGTTTGTTTTGAAGTGCTTTTTGTTTTCTCCCTGTCTCTTTATGCATCATTATCTTTCTTTCAAATCCTATTCCTTTTTACATTTAGTCAAGTTTTGACTAAATGTTTTAATGTAGAGGGGGGAATCGAGACGAGGGTCGTGGTGTATGTGTGTGTGTGTATGTGTGTGTGTGTGTGTGTGTGTAGAGCGATTCAGAGAAAACTACTGGACCGATCTTCATGAAACTTGACACGAGAGATCCTGAGAATGGTATCTCCAGACATATTTTTTCATTTTTTTGATGACGTCATATCCGGCTTTTCGTGAAAGTTGAGGCGGCACTGTCACGCTCTCATTTTTCAACCAAATTGGTTGAAATTTTGGTCAAGTAATCTTCGACGAAGACCGGACTTTGGTATTGCATTTCAGCTTGTAGGCTTAAAAATTAATTAATGAGTTAATTGCTAATTAAAGTTGTCATTAAAATCGATTTTTCGCAAACAGATTTAAAATTGATTGCATCGTATTCTTCATCATATTCTGAATCAAAAAATATATACATATGTCATATTTACTCTTAAAATGTGATCACAATTAACGAAAATAGATTAATTAGTCTTACGATAAAAATTTAAGAAATCGATCCAAAAATGATTTCATCTTATTCTTTATCATTTCCTGATTCCAAAAAACATATAGATATGATAGGTTGTATTCAAAACAAGCTCCGAAAGTTAACAAGAATACAGAAAATCGCGCTTTCTTGCGTAGCACAATACGCTACCGCGCTATTCTGGCGTGTTAATTTCACTGCGTTTTGCACGTGGAAGGTGAGCAATTTCCTTCTCGCGGGGATTGACGAAGCTGTACTGTCTTGGTGAAAAACTTCAATGCGTTCAGTTTCATTCTGTGAGTTCGACAGCTTGACTAAATGTAGTAATTTCGCCTTACGCGACTTGTTCTACTTATTATCTAGCTATAAATACATGCATGCAAACATGAATTCATATATTCATTCACTCATCCATTCATTTGATCATTCATGCATAATGCATTGTGTTCATGCATGCATTTTTTCATTGGCAGTCATTTGTTAATTGTTCCTACGTTTGTTTGCACGTTCATTTATTAATTCATTACTCTACACATACAAACAGTAATTTCCATGCTTACCAAGAACCTCAAGTTCTTCACTGTCATCGTTGATCTGAACAAAGTCCAACAGTTTAGGAATAATGCCAATCTTGGACAGCTCCATGTGTAGTTCTGCCTGCAAGTTGAGGATAAAAACAAACTTTTACACCTGTTTGACTATTTGTGAAGCAAACTTCTTGGCTTGACTTCGCGAAAAAAGATTTGGAAGGCTGTCCTCGTTGCAAGCACGCTGGTGGCTGGTAAGACCTATGCGAGATAGGCAGGACCTGTCCTGTCTTTATTACCATTGGCATCCAAAAGGATATATTACTAATAATTCATCATCATCATCATGTGACGAACCATATATATATTTAGCGCCAAGGCTTGTTCCTCATTTCTCTGGGATCTTCTTCTTCTTCGTCGTTCGCTATTTGTCTGGGATTAATTGTGAGCGAGATATTTATAAACTTAAAACTAATACCAACATTGTTGATATACTTACTCTATCAATTCTTGTTTCAAACACATAAAAAGTACGTAGTGGCATTAAGTACTGTATCTACAGGCAATGACGAAGGTTTTGTTTTTGTAATTATGTTCATGACTGGAACTTCATACTCAAAGACCGCTAGAGGCCTCCTGAAGATGCAGGCATGGGAATTCCAAAATAGAAAAAACTCTGAAAATAGGCCGAGGTCTCAGGCCGCCTAGGCCCAGGAGGGGTACAGGGGCAGAGCCCCGTTGAGAGGACCAAGGAAAACGAATTTTAGCATTTTATACCAACATTTTGATAGTTCTCGTGTAAGCAAATAATGGCTAGAGAGACAGTAGTATACATATAATTTAATTTACCTTTTATTTGCATTGGACAATTTTTTATTTTCGCTGAAACGTAATTTCCTTTTCGCAGAAATCCGCGATTTTGCGGACAATTCCCAAGCCTGAGATGAGCTAGAAAGCACAAAGTATGTGTGCAGGATATACTGACTGTTGAGTGTTTGACAAGGTCGTGCAGGAAGGTCAGACTGAACAGCTTCACTCTGTGTGAGCGACTGAACAGACTCTGCAACACCTGCCTCCCACACTGCTCCACAGCCTCTCTCTGGCACTCCCTGTTGATTGGCTGGCCCTGTATCAGAGGGCGGAGCTTCAACTGTGATTGACATCTCAATGACGCGCTGTAGTGATCATCTCCATCTCTTGCTACTGAATCTGTTAACGAGAGAGAAAAACATCAGTCACAATTGCAGTAATTCATGTAGAGATGGAGCCGGCATTCCATTGTAGGATCCAGAATCAACAATTCTATTCTTTGCAAAATGATGGCTGATAGTGGAGATGATATTTTAGATTCTGGTGACGAGTTTGTGCCAATAGACGATGATTGGGGTGATGATTCGGACAATGAAAGTGTCGATCATGTTGACTGGATGTGAAGACAACAAAAGTTATGTTCTTTCAAATGTTTCATATATTTTCTGAAAAAGCAAGTCTCAAACTTTGCAAAAATGTAAGGTAGGTAAGGTTATCGTGTGTTATTGATTTTTTAAAAAATTTTTTAATGGCTCAGAATCATGTGCCGGGAGTGAAAACGGGGAACAATTTAGACGCGCCTTGAATGAGTTAAAACAACAAAACAATACACAAAATTATAACTTTTTGCTTGAAATCAGGACAAAAATTCACCAATTACATTTGATAACCTTACTTAATTGCTGTTTTTACATGACACAACCCAAACATAACCTAACAAATTAAACCTATGATAACCAAACCCAAGCAAACCCAAACCAACCCACCACAAAATCTACCTGGTCTCCCCACAGACAAAGGCGTGTTGCTTCGCAGAGAACTGGCAGCTGACATGGGCCGCAGACCCAGAGACTCTTTGGACGACACCTTCACCCCCGTCACATGGTGTGGCGAGACCGCGGAGTGCGTGTCCGGGGAACGTCTGGCCGCAGAGTGGGGACAAGGGCCCAGTGCGTCTCTGACAACACTAGCAGATGACGAGGACATCCTGTGCAGCGCTATGTTGATGGCTTTCTCCGTTTTCCCTATAGTGTGTGCTGACTGCGGCCTGTAAAAGATGTAGGGTATCACATAAATTATCACGATCTTCTTCTTCTGCGTTCATGGGCTAAAACTCCCACGTACACTTGTGTGGTTTTTTTGCACGAGTGGATTTTTACGTGTATGACCGGAGAAAGCATGCTTGGTATTTTCGTGTTTCTATAACCCACCGAACTCTGACATGGATTACAGGATCTTTTCCGTGCGCACTTGGTCTTGTGCTTGCGTGTACACAAGAAGGGGGATATTAGGCACCAGTAGGTCTGCACACAAGTTGACCTGGGAGATAGGAAAAATCTCCACCTTAAACCACCGAGATTTGAACCCACGACCTTTCGCTTCGGAGGCCGGCATCTTACCATCAAGCCATTGCGGAGATGATCTCGTCTCTCTCTCAATCAATCAAATCAAAAGTGTGCTACAATAGACAATGTTCAGAAATAACTCTGTCAGAGTAATAAGAGCCCTAGCCCCTTGTACTAATAAAATCTGTTCAAAACAAGGCATAACATACACATCAGAGTTATAGTTGTTCATCCTGATCGCAGGTTAAAGCCGGTCGGCAGCATGGTACTTGCTTCGGCTCATTTGAACTTGCTTGTATCAGTAAAAGGGGCTCTTAATTACTCTACCACACCACTTAAAAATCCTGACAAAGTAAAATATTTCAGAAAAACATCCACTGCATGTTGAAAATAAATATGATGGATGTCTAAACAAATGGTAACAGCCATGTTGACTGTACATGCATGTGGGAAGCTGCTATAGGCCATTAATACCTGCATGGATCTGCAAGCATAGCTCCTTTTTCTTTATATAGTTAGCACACACACAAACACACACATGCATCCACACACACACATTTACTCACAAAAGATTGATAGTGACACAAGACAAAGCATGTCGTTCATATTTAGTTGTCATCAATTTGTTACAGTGGAACCCGGGCCCCTTTTAAGACCTAAAAAAACTGAGAAAATCAGGTCTTAAAAAGGTAGGAGTCTTAAAATGGGGGTAAATTAATTTACAGAGGTTATGAACAAAACATTTGAGAAAACAAGGTCTTAAAAAGGTGGGAGTCTTAAATTGGGGGGTCTTAAAAGGGGGGTTCCACTGTACCACACATTCAATCACATTAACCTTCAGAAATGGTACCAATTATAAAAAATATAGATGGCCACTGATATACATCATGCTTTTTTACAATATTTGTAAACTTCTAGTTTATATAAGGCACTGCGCAGGTTTGATTCATTAAAACGACTGTTATGCAAATGAAAGAAGCCTGATGTTACATTTAAAACAATGATAATAACCTAATTTTTCATGTTAAAAAAAAAATGACAGAAAAGAAAAAAAAGAATTAAGGACATTTTTTCCTTCAACGACAGCTTTGTGGATCAATAATCTTCCAGAAAATATACGACAAACGCAGTCAATTGGTGAATTTAAAAAAGATTTTTGATGAATGGAGATGTTGTTGTTCCACAGTATTATTATTTAGGCAACCGTAAGGCACAGGTATTTCACAGCAGGTTGAGATTAAATATGAGCGATTTGCAACAAGACCTTGTTAACCGACACCTCTCTGATAATTTAGAATGCACGTGTGGAGTACGCCCGGAAGACGCTGAACACTTTTTGTTACATTGTCCAAAATTTAAAGAACATAGAACCATTTTATTCAATAGTCTACCAACGTACGCTCTGGATTGCAAAACACTTTTGTTTGGCAATACTGACTTAACTATATCTTTGAATACGAAAATATTTTCTGCTGTACAAGATTACGTTATGTCAACTGATCGCTTCGGCTGATATTATATTAACAGTGACAGCAATAGATGTAGCAAAGCATTCTCTCTCTCTCTCTCTCTCTCTCTCTCTCTCTCTCTCTCTCTCTCTCTCTCTCTCTCTCTCTCTCTCTCTCTCTCTCTCTTTATTTGTATAAAATATTATGAAATATTTTGAAAGAAAAGGGTTGAAGTTATCACTTGTTCGCCATGTCTTGTTATCAGAATGTGTATTGATTATTAGTTTTGGAACGTGTCCATAAGCAGTCTGCTTGTTAACGTTCTTAATGTTGTTACTGTATATAACATGTATACAAGAAATTAATAAAAACACGCTTAAATCAAGGACATTTCTTACTTAAATGTAAATGCAAACAGGAGATGCTAATCCTAAACTTTTTGTGAAACCAAGCAGAAGGAGAAAAAAAAGTTATCGACGTCAGATATGAGAAAGCTTTCCCAAAACCAGTCATGAGCTCTGCGAATCATGTGTATCAAAGCAATTCAGTACTTCACAAGCTATCAGTAAGCAAATAAAAACAAGTCGTGTAAGGCGAAATTACTACATTTAGTCAAGCTGTGGAACTCACAGAATGAAAGTGAACGCACTGCATTTTTTCACAATGACCGTAGTCTGCCGCTCGTGCAAAACGCACTAAAACTGACGAGACTGTTTCGCGCGATAGTGGTTTCGCTGTGCTGCATAGCACGCTTTTCTGTACCTCTCTTCGTTTTAACTTTCTGAGCGTGTTTTTAATCCAAACATATCATATCTATATGTTTTTTGGAATCAGGAACCGACAAGGAATAAGATAAAAGTGCTTTTAAATCGATTTCGGAAATTTGATTTTGATCATAATTTTTATATTTTTAATTTTCAGAGCTTGTTTTTAATCCAAATATAACATATTTATATGTTTTTGGAATCAGAAAATGATGAAAAATAAGATAAACGTAAATTTGGATCGTTTTATAAAAAAAAAAATTTTAACAATTTTCAGATTTTTAATGACCAAAGTCATTAATTAATTTTTAAGCCACCAAGCTGAAATGCAATACCGAAGTCCGGCCTTCGTCGAAGATTGCTTGGTCAAAATGTCAATCAATTTGATTGAAAAATGAGGGTGTGACAGTGCCGCCTCAACTTTTACAAAAAGCCGGATATGACGTCATCAAAGACATTTATCGAAAAAAAGAAAAAAACGTCTGGGGATATCATACCCAGGAACTCTCATGTCAAATTTCGTAAAAATCGGTCCAGTAGTTTAGTCTGAATCGCTCTACACACACACACACACACACACACACACACGCACACACACACATACACCACGACCCTCGTCTCGATTCCCCCTCTATGTTAAAACATTTAGTCAAAACTTGACTGAATGTAAAAAGCACAGAAATGTTTAAAACACTAGACAACTGATAAAAGCAGTGAACTCTCAGCTCTATATTTAATACAGTCGAACATGTCTAAAGAGACCACACAAGGGACTGAGCAAAAGTGGTCTCTTTAGACAGGTGGTCTCTTTAAACAGGTGGTCTCTTTAGACAGGTGGTCTTTGTGGACAGGTGGTGTATCTAGTCGTAAAAAACACTGGGGATCCGTTGGGGTGGTCTTAATGGGCAGGTGGTCTATGGACAGGGGTCTCCAGGGCAGGTTCAACTGTACATCATTTTTTTGCAGATCGAATACTTTTTACGATCGATATTGGTGTGCACAGAGTGTTGAATAAATGCAAAATTCCAGTATTTTGACCACTTAACTGTGGCCAGAAATTGTTTTCAACACAAAATGCACAAAGAAAGGAAAAGAAAGCAGACAACACAAACACACACATGGGTGTGTTTGACCATATACACAAACACACACACACACACAAACATACAAACACACACGTCACACACAAACATACCAACACACACAGTACATGTACACACAAACACACACACACACACACCTAAACAAAACCAAAACCAAAACATACTGCCTACTGCAGTTTTGTCGACCAAAAGCAATTCATACTTCAAAGCTCAGAATCTGTAGTTGCAAAATGTCAAAGCAAATTCTATTCCTTGTCAGATCTTTTTCACATTTTTTGAAAAAGAGAAGACAAGCAGTTCAGTGATAAGCAGCTCTTGGCACCATTACCCTATCTAACATTAAACATGTTTTGTTGTAGAGAAGACAAGCAGTTCAATGATAAGCAGCTCTGTGCACCATTACCCTATCTAACATTAAACATGTTTTGTTATAGAGAAGACAAGCAGTTCAATGATAAGCAGCTCTTGGCACCATTACCCTATCTAACATTAAACATGTTTTGTTGTAGAGAAGACAAGCAGTTCAGTGATAAGCAGCTCTTGGCACCATTACCCTATCTAACATTAAACATGTTTTGTTGTAGAGAAGACAAGCAGTTCAGTGATAAGCAGCTCTTGGCACCATTACCCTATCTAACATTAAACATGTTTTGTTGTAGAGAAGACAAGCAGTTCAATGATAAGCAGCTCTTACAAATTTGCACCATTACCCTATCTAACATTAAACATGTTTTGTTGTAGAGAAGACAAGCAGTTCAATGATAAGCAGCTCTGTGCACCATTACCCTATATATAACATTAAACATGTTTTGTTGTAGAGAAGACAAGCAGTTCAATGATAAGCAGCTCTGTGCACCATTACCCTATCTAACATTAAACATGTTTTGTTGTAGAGAAGACAAGCAGTTCAATGATAAGCAGCTCTGTGCACCATTACCCTATCTAACATTAAACATGTTTTGTTATAGAGAAGACAAGCAGTTCAATGATAAGCAGCTCTTACAAATTTGCACCATTACCCTATCTACCTCCTGTATGTTCAAATTATTGTCAATCAATACTCTGAAGCACTGCCCTAGCTCTAATTAAGCTACCCTCATTCCAAAAGCAGTCTCACCTTCTCTGCTGAATTCTGCTGTGGTAAACATAACTTCACCCCAAAAGAAAGATAACGTGCAGGTCATTTTATGGAAATCACAAACCATTCTAGATAAATTAACTAGCGAAAATTAACTTTTGAAGAACTAAATCATGTATTTTCACACATGTGACAGGACAAAGAATCTAGCAAACAGTACATGAACAAACAAAATAAAGTACCAAACATTCAGAGACAAAATCAATACATCATATTAATAAACCAAAATGAAAGTAGACTACAACGAATCTTAGTGCTTCCCGGTTCAACCATTAACTTGAAATAACAAAAACAGCATTATATATCAATTGATTTAGTAGACAAACATATGACACTGTGTGACATGACCCTGACATATAATATATAGTGAGTGGTTTACAGGGCAAAACCAAAGCCATACACATGTACATGTACACACATTACATTCACTACAATTGTGTGCACTTATCTACAACATGCGTAACGGAGTGTTGGAACACAACAATCACCTTTGGAGGCAAAGTCCAATCAAACAGGATTGAGAATTTTAGAGCTAATTTCTTAGCCCTATAAAAAATGTTATGGTTACACAAAGGCAACCACCAACACACAAGGAGACAGCAGCAGCCAGACCCTATCACAAACACAACTCTACTATGCACAGGTGTGTGCAACGTATAAGAAACGTCGAGCTATAATTAGCTCGCGCTATCAACGGCTGACAACATGCATACCTGTTATTACTAACGTCAGTCCCATCAGAAGAATCACCAAAGGTGCTGTAGACTGAAGACTTGGTGGACTGTTTGGGCCTGTCCTTGTTACCCTGTGCACTGGGGGGAGCGACCGTCTCATCCAGTGGCTGTACCACTGCTCTCAGGATCAGGCCGCACATCGTCTGTAAACACACAGCCATGCAGGTAATAATCAATAAACGGGATAAGAAAGCAGCGCATAGTGCTCTGCGTTTTACTTGGACAGGCAGAAAAGTGTGTACTTGTTCTTGTTGAGTTTAAGGAAAAGTGTCTCACAGAGCTACAACATGAAACGAGAGATCACTTCTTTTCATTTTTTTGTTGTAAATGAGACTGTGCCAAAAGGTGACGTTTTCATGTCAGTATGTCCCAAATGACATCACCAGTACATTTTTCATTCTATCTAATCTGTTTTCGTTCTATTTTTTCTAATAACATGCGTTAACAATTGATTGCCAACTGGAATGGAAGAGCACAAAAAGTGTAACTTGATATGTAGTTTCTTTAGAGGGAAAAACATCTTCCACTTTCATGTCAGTGTGTCCCATGCAACATACATTTGCCAAACAGCTATTGCAAGTAGATTATTTGTTAGTGGTATAGAAAATACTGATCAACAATTAAAGTCAGTTTTCACATTCATTTTCTACCTATTTCTTATTTGTTTATTCTGTTGGCAATGGTGAAATGTCAGCAATCGTGTGTCATTCGGGACAGTAGACATGACACCTGACCTTTTGGCACAGTCTCAAATGTGCATTCAACAATACAAACCATGACAACATGCACACAGGTGAGACTGACAGACAGACAGATGAAACAGACGGACAGACACACAGCAACATCATCTCTCTCTGCTCCCCCATCTCTGAGGTGTCTTCCCCCTTATCTCTCTCATATCTCCTGCTTTTCAAACACTGCACACAGACATGACAGTCCTAATGCACTTAACAGCTTTACACAGCATCTGACCTTGACCTCAGGATCGGCCAGCTGAACCAGCGTTGCCATGGCAGCAAACATTCCCTCGTTGTACATCCCTCGTCTGACAGCTCTCCGGTCCGTCATGACTTCTTTGTCCAGCTGTTTCTGCTGCTTGCGATCCTGGTCGTGTGGCGCCCCCTTGTGGCTGACCTGGGTCAGGTGTGGGTTTTCTGACACCCACAGGCCTTTCGCTACAGCCGTCTTCTTGCTGGGTGAAACCGACGTGGTGGTGTGAGAGTTGGTAGGAGAAGAGTCCTGGGACAAAGGGTCGGCGAACTTCTTGCAAGACACGAGGGTCATGCAGAGCAAGAAGTTGAGGAGAGATTTCAGCAGACACCACTCCGCCTCAACCAGAACGTCCCTAGCCAACACAGTGACCGCTTTGGCTGACGCTGGTCGGGACGATGCCTGCGAGAAACTCCTTCCTGGGGGCAGCTTAGCCGAGGCTGGTCGAGATAACGCCTGGGATGACCGTCTTCCTTGAGGCAGCTTCGCTGAGGCAGGGCGCGCCCGGGGCGGAGAGCTTCTTGTCTCTCTTGATGACTTTGCTGAGGACGGCCTTGAACTTCTGCCGACCTTTGCTGAAGAGGAGTAAACAGACATGTCTGGGGCGGTATTCTCTCGTGCAGACTTCGCTGAGGATGGCCTTGAACTTTGTGCACACTTTGCAGAAGAGGAGTAGTGACTGTTATTTTCTTTCGCCGAGTTTGCAGATGAGGGTCTGGAAGAAGTCCTAGAACCGCTGCCAAGGGAAGCAACGCTGGTGATGCCTGCAGCAACGTTGTCTTCCCTGTCAATGTGCAGAGCAATGCGCTGAGCCAGCCAGTGCAGGACGGCAAACACGCTGGGTCCGAACCTCTTCCACTGCTCAATGGCCAGTCGGTGGTTCAGGCCTGAGAACTTCTCCCTGAAATATGAAACAATGTAAATCAACCGCAGCAAGTTTCATCTTCTTCTGACGAGTGTCAAATGTGCTACAGTGGAACCCCCCCCCCCCCCCCCCCCCCCCCCCCCCCCCCCCCCCAAGTCCTAGAAAATCATGTCTTGAAAGGGAGGGAGTCTTAAAATGGAGGTAAATCTACAGAGGCTATAGTATGAACAGAAAATCTGAAAAATCAAGGTCTTAAAAAGGAGGAAGTCTTAAATTGGGGGGTCTTAAAAGGGGGGTTCCACTGTAGAGGCAAAGTAATTTAATTAAGTCCCTGAGGCTTCCTTCAAGGAAACTTTGGCTGTTTTATTCCTGGAGAAAGCAAACCTCCATAGCATGGCTAACAACCAATGTGTTTCCTTTCTCCTTCAAGTGTGCGCATGCGTCTGTAAAGAAAGCTGACACTAGGAAATAAACATCCAAAAAAAATAGACTGCAGACATTCCAAAATTCAGAACAAAAAAAACAAGAAAGGAATGTTGTTGGAACGTTTAGTTATTGACAAATACATGAATGTAACATTGTGTTTTGTCAATGATTAAACGTTTCTTGTTTTTTTTATTCTGGGAAATAAATCCTGTGCCAAACTTGCAATGGGGTCTCAGACCTAAGTCTGATTTTGAGCATCTTCAACACACTTACCTGAGAGAGAAATCGTCACACAGGTGTGTGAGGTCGGGCTTGACCACCTGTGCATTCCCTGTGCCCACGAGTCTCCTGTGCATGGGCCAGGTGCAGACGTTGACCATCAGCTGCAGCAGGTGAGACAGGCAGGTGAGCTGTGCAGTACCCACATCCCCCCTCAGCGGAAGCTCACTGTATAAGCAGTCCGTCTCCATCTCTACCAAGCCTGGGGAGACACAAACACAACAACAGTCTCAATTCTTCATTTATTTTATTCTTTATTCTCTTTATTTATATAGCGCCTTATCCGAAGTTCAAAGCGCTTTATGCCGTGTGAGATGGAATTTTTTACACAATATATCACGCATTCACATCGACCAGCAAACCTCAAGCCTGTTAGGCGAATGTTCACCTTTCGCGGCCTTTATTCCAAGTCACACGGGTATTTGATGGACATTTTTATCTATGCCTATACAATTTTGCCAGGAAAGACCCTTTTGTCAATCGTGGGATCTTTAACGTGCACACCCCAATATAGTGTACACGAAGGGACCTCGGTTTTTCGTCTCATCCGAAAGACTAGCAGTCTTGAACCCACCATCTAGGTTAGGAAAGGGGAGAGAAAATAGTGGCCCGACCCAGGGTCGAACACGCAACCTCTCGATTTACTTATCCTCTTCTTTTTCTTCTTCGTTCATGGGCTGAAACTCTCACGTTCACTCATGTTTATGCATGAGTGGATCTTTACATGTATGGGTTCGTTTTTATTTGCTCATCCATTTCACAAAGTGACTACCCAGACCCCCTTTCCCATGCAGTGCCTAAAACCAAGTTATCCTAAAATAACGATAAAAGAGTGATAGAAGCTCACTCATCTCACATGAACTTGAACATCAAATTGCTAAGAAAGGCATGCATGTTTCAAGAATCATGTTATCAGCATACAATAACAAGAAGAGATAAATGCACAAATGAACAAGACGAATGTGAAAAAAGGAGAGTACAAAGACAAATCTGAGTAGCACAGCTGTTCCTCAAGATAAAAATCTAAAACTTTCACTATTATACAAAGTTAACCGAACAAGTATCAGTGCTTGAAAAGCAGTAATGGGCCGTGACTCGATCCTTTATACACACACACACACACACACACACACACACACACACACACACACACACACACACACACACACACACACACACACACACACACACACACACAGACAAGTAAGTCAGCACAGACCTTCAGAGCGGAAGAGCCCAGCCACAGAGTCCAGAAAGCAGTCGAGGTTGTGCCACATGTGTGCCTCTGCCTGGTTCTTGGCCGGGACAGGGTAGGTCACTCTGGCAACGCTGCCTCCCCCAACCCCCACCTCCACCGCTTCCTGGGGGTGCACGTAGTGACTGACCCCCTCCAGCACCCCCCGTGCCACGTGCTCTCTGTGCACTGACGTCAGTGCCATGGCAACCAGACTGGCCTGGGCACGCACCCTCCTGCACGGAAGGAAAGCTGGTTTAATATGTGTTTACTCTATGTTTACCTGGGATTGTGTTAACTAAGCTTTAATGCCGATCTCTAATAATTAATCAGCTCTGTGGAAGAGATGTCATTCACTAAAAGAAGAATGAATACTTTAAGATGAGTTTAGTATAACAACGAGCATCCCAAAGGGTTAAATTAAGAGACTTTACAAAAAATTTGGTTCCTCTGAAAAGTGTTTTGAATTGATTATCTGCAAACTGACACTATACAATGGTCTTTCCTAGGGCAAGCTTACCGGCTTAGCTATTGTTAGTGCTCCTTTTTTCCTACAGCAGAGCTAGATACCACAGCTGCTGCAGGCTTTTTTTGTGCCAGTTGCTGGTAATAGTTCCGGCTTCTCACAGAATTAGCATGGAATCATGTGCTCATTATAGCATTATAATTGTGACATATGTGCTGACTTTCGCCGGTTTAGCCTAATGATAATTCTCTTCAACCTGGCTACAGTGGAACCCCTCAAAAAGTTGCTTTTCAGATAATGTGTTCATAACCTTTGTAAATTTACCTCCAGTTTTAACAGGGCCTAGCATTGGAAAAAGTGAGTTCAGCTTACAAAGGCGGGGGTCTGGGGGCCGTAGGAGGCCCCCAGTGGGGTCCAAGGGCAAAGCCCGAATTTGAAAAATTTTTGGAGATTTTTTACCTAAAATGACACCCCCCCCAAAGATTGAGCAACTAAATTATGCCTTCACCAACAAGCAAAACACAGACAGAAAACAAGAAAACTGACAATCTTGTGTTATTTGGCCTAAAAGTGCCATTCCCGCTTCCAGGAATACCTGGATTCTTTGTCACTGAATGGCTGACCACGTTCAACAATGTCGATTCGAGACATTATTTCAAGTCTAGAGCCACAAAACACCGGCACAAAGCATGATCGCGCGATGCCAGAGGAAGTGCGTGCTCAAGCAAACTGTCAAACCTATTGAGAATTGAACCGAACGGCGCACAAAATGAAAGCTGGGACTGTTTGGGTTTACCGTTTGGGAATAACAGGTTTTTGCATTTCAACGTACACCAATTCGAGTTCCGCGTACTGGAGATGTTATTTGGGAGTAATGTATGCCGAACGGCTTACAATGCTAGGCCCTGAACAGTTTAAGACTCCCTCTTAGGCCTGAGTGTCTCAAATTGTTCCAGGTCTCATAAGAGAGGTGCCACTGTATTTTTCAACTGGCCCCTTCTCCAATGAAAAGGCGGGAAGCCAGGGAGAGCCAGATATATCATCTGAAAATGGTCATATTGTGGTGGTTGCTATATGCCTGTATATGGGTTACTCATCAGATCGAGCTGTCTACCAGGGGAAAATCATGTTATGAAGTTGAAATTTCTTTTCTTAACTGAGACATTCTAACCATGCAGATTGATTTCAATGATAAACACTGGTTCCATATTTATCCTTGACCTGCAGAGAAAGTATTAGAAATACTTGCACATTTTGTTTGTCTACGTTCAGTAAATTAGAAGGGTTTTATAGTACGTCAACTTCGTAACATGGAAACCAAAAGTTGTGACATGGATTTGAACACTAACAATTGAGAGAGAAAAAAATATATACTATTTTTGTTGTTGCACGTCTGTATCATTCTCTAACTGGAGTATTACTTACAAAAACTAAAAAAAGAATACATTCTAGTTGCCATTTAATATACGTTATAATTATTTAAAAGACTGGCATGAAAATGCATGTCACAAAATGGTATACAGCCCTGGAGAATATCCCATATATATGTCCAGCTCCAACCTAGGGTTATCCACACCTGCACTGTGATGCCAGAAGACAGGCCATGACGGACGCTACCATTCTCTGGTCGCCGGTGACGGCCTGCACCCCCCACTGGTCGCTCATCACACAGTGCAGCAAGTCTAGTCCCTGTTTCTGGCTCTCACTGCACACACACAAACACGCATGCACGCACGCAAGCACACACACACAAACCCAGAACACACACACACACACGCGCATGCACACACACACACACACATACATACAAAAGAACATTTTTACACAAAATGCAAATTGTTGAGATGATTTAACAAACAGAAAACAATGTATCACTTGAACACTTGAAGAACCAGAACAATATCCTCTTGATAAATGCATACATGTTATTTGCATTTTTGACCCAAATATGATATTTAACACAATTAATCTCGACATTATTCAGCTTGACCACTAACAGGCTCTTGTGAGTTGTATAACAATGTCTTTTGATTTGTGTCAAATGTCATATTTTGCAACCTGCAAATAACATTTGACCTAAAATACAAGATCAAACATCTCACACACACCCACAGCAAACTGCACGTACCAGGGTCCGTCGCGCAGCAGTCCCTTGACCACCGGCAGCACCCCAGTGTCCACACTGCCCGGCTCGGTCAGTCCTGGGTGTGCCAACACTGCCATTAACACTCCCACGTACACTTCCTGCAACACAGCGGTAGCTAGAATAACATTTCAACATGCTTTTGGAAAAGATTGCTCCAACACTGCAGTGTCAACTTCTCTGTCGGTCAGTCCTGGGTGTGTCAACACTGCCAGCAAAATTAACACTCCCACGTACACTTGCTGCAAGACAACAGTAGAACGTCAAGACAATTACTGCATGCCTATGGAAAAGATTGCTACAGCACTGCAGCAGTGTCAGAATACTCCCTGCGTGCCTCTGTCAGTCCTGGCTGTGCTTATCAATCAATCAATCAATGAGTCTTATATCGCGCATATTCCGTGGGTACAGTTCTAGGCGCTCTGCAGTGATGCCGTGTGAGATGAAATTTTATACGGCCAGTAGATTGCAGCCATTTCGGCGCATATTTACCTTTCACGGCCTATTATTCCAAGTCACACGGGTATAGGTAGACAATTATTAACTGTGCCTAAGCAATTTTGCCAGGAAAGACCCTTTTGTCAATCGTGGGATCTTTAACGTGCACACCCAATGTAGTGTACACGGGGCCAGGGGAGGTTCGGACACCGAAGAGAGTCTGCACACAAAGTTGACTCTGTGAAATAAATTTCTGCCGAACCTGGGATCGAACTCACGCTGACAGCGGCCAACTGAATACAAATCCAGCGCGCTACCAACTGAGCTATATCCCCGCCCCGCTTATCAACACTCCCACGTACACTTCCTGCAACACGACAGTTGTAGAAAGTCAAGTCAACTGCATGCCTATGGAAAAGATTGCTACAGCACTGCAGTGTCAACTTCTCTGCCTCGGTCAGTCCTGGGTGTGCCAACACTGCCATCAACACTCCCACCTACACTTCCTGCAAGACAACGGTAGATTGACAATGCAAAAGACCCGCATCCAACACATCACTATCTTCAGTACTTTCAGTTTTAATGTACAATCATCTGGACTATTTTACCCCCCCCCCCCCCCCCAAAAAAAAAATTTTAATTTAAAAAACACCATTGCTTTCAGTAAATTAAAATCCATTTTTGTTGTCGTAATCACAAAACTTTTTAACATCAACACCTGTGAAATTTCACTAACAACAGCTGCAAGTTCCACTGAAGGTGCAGTATTAGATGTGCTTGAAGCTCAGGGAAAACAGTAGGTAAAAAACCCAACCTTTTAATTATTACTTACAGAGGCATGTCACACTTGTGGTGAATATAGCGCTGTATATGGGAATTAAGACAAAGATTGAGCTACATGCCACACATTTTCAGCCTTGTGGTTCAAATAAAAGCTATATCAGAAAAACTATAAGGTTTGTACTGGCGAAAAATCTGTAAACGATCTGAAGGGCATAAGACTATCCACCTGTGTTTACAAGCTGGAGACCTTACCCTCAGTCTTGCACTGGAGTCCCTCAGCTGACGCCTGAGAAAGAGATTGTCCTTCTTGATCCTGGTGGCAAAGTCGACGTCACGGGCCAGTGAGCGCAGGATGCAGCATGCAGCATATTTGACGTCGAGGCCAGCCTTGCCGTGCAGGAAGTTAAAGACACAGGGGTACACCTCATCCTCCAGCCTCTCCTGTATCTGTGCGTAGTCCACTTCTGGCACGTTCAGCAGCTGAAATAATTTGTGTGGCAGAAGAGACAAGTCAGTCAGTGAAAATAAATAAATTTTTGACAATTTGTCCAGGTTTATTGCATCCAGAAAACGGTTTGGGTAATTACTGTGTATACATTTATATTGACTCTTTGAGGTATGTTTATTTAACATTGTTCTGATTCAAAAATGAATTTCTATATATGGACCACATGTGAATGCGCGAGCGCGTGTGCATGTGTGTGTGTGCGTGTGCATGTGTGTGTGTGCGTGCGTGTGAGTGTGTGTGTTGATTGTATGCAGCATTGTTACTTGTAATTATCTGAATAAAATTGCTCAAACCAAATAATGGACAAGAAATTACAAAAATGCTGTTGTTGTGGTACTTGCTAAGTGACAAACGTCTGCAGCTCACAAAGCGCAATGACAGCGACAGCACAAAATTCAGCTTGCAACCTCACAAAGCCATTTCCACCAGAATGTTCCAGTTTTGCAAAGACCTGTAAGACTATACTAATGGACTATACCCCTGTTGTCCTATATGTCTCCGCAATATGTGATGTAATCTGTCCTGGATTTGTGATCAGACTCTCACCACACTTCAGTTCAGAGGAACATACTTTTCTTCATGGACTTTCTAGTTTAAAGAATTTGTAGTCGCATGCATTCTAATCTCCTTGTCGACTCGTTGTACATAGTTACTGCTTTCGTAGCATCAGGACAGAATAAGTAGCATTTCTTTTCAAATGCACGCCCCCATGTGTAACGCTAAAATCTGTACAAAAATATGCTAACACTGGATTTGATGACAACAAGAATACTTCTCTGAGGAACAATCTTGGAACTTCTGGATGCTTGATGCAACATTTCTTGGAGAAGACTCAAGGCAGTAATCTACTTTGTGTAACCGAGGCCCGAAGCCAACAATCGCCTCGTTGGAGGCATATAAAGCCATTCAAACAGGATTCAGATTTTAGAGCCAATTTCTTAGCCCTACAAAAACTCCTATGTGTACGCAAAGGTTCCGCAGAGCATACAAGGAGACAGCAGCAGCCACACCCCATCACAAACACAACTCTACAATTGACAGATGTCGAACCAGCTCCTGACGTACAAGAAACATCGAACTACTATAAATAACCCATGCTCAAGCCGTTAAGGCCGGCAAGCAACTCTGCAAAGTCGCCACGCATTACCACCTTTTTGTGCATTTTTTGTTTCACCAACTCTGGAACGGTGAACAGGCCCTCACAGTCCTCAATCACTGATCAAGTCAAGTCAAGTCAATGACAATGACAATGACAATTCTTTATTTTAAGAGGGTAACAGAATAAGCATAGGAATACTTTTTTTGCATCTGGCGCTCGCCCTCAAGAGGTATTAAATCTACTATAATAACTACTACTACATGAATACATAATTAGTGAAATAGTATAAGTTTATGTTAAGTCAAGTGACGCAGTAGTCTCCCTGTCACATTTGTATTCTGAATTCACACCACCCACCTTGTCCAGTACCCCCATGGCCAGAATCTGGACACTGGGCAGCGAGGACTGACCGATGAGCGAGATGACCTTGTCCACGATGTGTGACTGAGTGAGCAGCGACCACCCCCACTCTGTGACCAGCAGGCGGTCAAGTACCGTCAGACACACCTCCTTCACCACCACGGGGCCGTCCTTCTTCAGAAACTCCAGTAACTGCACATGAACATTAGATCTGTTATCAGCTGTAGGTATGAAGAGATTATCATGGGTGGGACTGAAAAATGTCATCAATCCTCAACTCAACCAAAAAAAACAAGAAATTCCTCCGATAGGAACTACACCCCCGTCAAAGGGAAATAACCTTCTCAGTTGGTGGCAGTGAGAATGGTTATTTCCCTTTGACCAACGGGGGTGTCCGTCTATACCAGGCCTTGTATAATTTTAATCCACCAATAACTCCCTAACCGTGTGTTTGACTGGTCCCAATTTTTGTAAGGACCGTCTCAGGAATGTATAGAACCTGTTCACCAAGTTTGGTGACGATCGGTCCGTTCATTCTTGAGATCTACTTGCGAACACAAACACATCGAGTGAAACCTATACACACCCCTATACCGGGGGTGTAAAGAGAGAGAAAAATAAGAGGCCATATTATCGAATCCGGATTTCCAGCATATACCGGAAGAACTTCCCACCCATGGATTATTGATCCACTTTCTTTCTTTCTTTATTTGGTGTTTAACATCGTTTTCAACCACGAAGGTTATATTGCGACGGGGAAAGGGGGGGGAGATGGGATAGAGCCACTTGTTAATTGTTTCTTGTTCACAAAAGCACTAATCAAAAAATTGCTCCAGGGGCTTGCAACGTAGTACAATGTATTACCTTACTGGGAGAATGCAAGTTTCCAGTACAAAGGACTTAACATTTCTTACATACTGCTTGACTAAAATCTTTACAAACATTGACTATATTCTATACAAGAAACACTTAACAAGGGTAAAAGGAGAAACAGAATCCGTTAGTTGCCTCTTACGACATGCTGGGGAGCATCGGGTAAATTCTTCCCCCTAACCCGCGGGGGGTATCGGGTAAATTCTTCCCCCTAACCCGCGGGGGGTATCGGGTAAATTCTTCCCCCTAACCCGCGGGGGGGTATCGGGTAAATTCTTCCCCCTAACCCGCGGGGGGGTATCGGGTAAATTCTTCCCCCTAACCCGCGGGGGGGTATCGGGTAAATTCTTCCCCCTAACCCGCAGGGGGTATCGGGTAAATTCTTCCCCCTAACCCGCGGGGGGTATCGGGTAAATTCTTCCCCCTAACCCGCGGGGGGTATCGGGTAAATTCTTCCCCTAGCCCGCGGGGGGTATCGGGTAAATTCTTCCCCCTAACCCGCGGGGGGTATCGGGTAAATTCTTCCCCTAACCCGCGGGGGGTATCGGGTAAATTCTTCCCCCTAACCCGCGGGGGGTATCGGGTAAATTCTTCCCCCTAACCCGCGGGGGGTATTGGGTAAATTCTTCCCCCTAACCCGCGGGGGGTATCGGGTAAATTCTTCCCCCAAACCCGCGGGGTGTATCGGGTAAATTGTCCCCCCTAACCCGCGGGGGGTATCGGGTAAATTGTTCCCCCTTACCCGCGGGGGGTATCGGGTAAATTCTTCCCCCTAACCCGCGGGGGGGTATCGGGTAAATTCTTCCCCCTAACCCGCGGGGGGGTATCGGGTAAATTCTTCCCCCTAACCCGCGGGGGGTATCGGGTAAATTCTTCCCCCTAACCCGCGAGGGGTATCGGGTAAATTCTTCCCCCTAACCCGCGGGGGGTGCACTACAGTGGATCCCTCCTTTTAAGACCTCTAAACATCTGAGAAAATTCGGCCTTAAAGGTACTGAACTTGTCAAATCCAGGTGCACGGAGCCCCTGGGGCTTTTAGTCATACCTCAGGCAGCTATCCGTTAGAAGAACTACCAAGTTTCATTGACTTGCACCCAAAGAATCAAGAACTGCGATTTTTTTACGAATTAATTTCGTACTCGGACCCGGCTGGTCTTGACCTATTTTTAGATCTAAATTTAGATCGGGTAGATCACCACATCATGCACAAAAAGACACGTCACTAGCAAACTATGTCAGACGTCATCATGAGTTTGTGTAAAACAAAATGGAGGCCAGAATCACTCAGTTGAATCGAACTCCGACCAAACACCACGTAATAACTAGGTTAATTTATGCACTCGCGTGAACAAGAAACTGTCGAGCTTCACAGATGTCGTCGTTGGGTAGTTTTGGGTTGGTTTTACTACCATAGGAGGATTTTTGCACTCAGCTGCAACAAAAACGCAAAACGAAGGCTGTGAGCTGCACTGTGCCTTTAAAAGGGAGGTATTTGGTCTGAAAAAAGGAGGTAAATTAATTTACTGAGGTTGTGAACAGCAGCAAAAACTGGAAAAGCTGGGTCTTAAAAGGGGGTGGGGGTTTCCATATTATTCCTGACAGCCTAGACTAGTGTGTAACAGTATAATACACTACGCTGCTACCTGACCTGAGTGTCTTCAATTACAAATTCAAGCATTATATTGGAAATAAATCCACACAAACTAACACCAGAAATCAGACGTTCACGGTTTACAGGAATGCAAAATGATGACAGTATCAAAGCAGAATGCAAGTGTTCAGATTTTCCGTCTATTATACAATAAGCATAAATACATCAAGACAAACTCATTGGGTATGAATGACATATTAGCAATATTAAGACAAATATTACACTGTTATATTAAATACACAGTCCTTCCTATGAACAGTTCGTCTCATCATCTTAGATCTGGCCAGGGGATAATTAAGATTATCCCTCCACGTGAACATGTATCCACCAAAATTCAACAGCCCCTTGAAATGCCTAAATAACTGCAGTTAAAGCAGGTCTACCGAATTTTGTTTTTTACTGTTTGATTACTTTTTTTATTGCTTTAATTTGTTCTTTCTGACTTTCTTTACAGTGGAACCCCCCTTTTAAGACCTTCAAAAATCTGAGAAAATCAGGTCTTAAAAAGGACGGAGTCTTAAATGGAGCGTAAATTTACAAAGCCTATGAACAGATAGTCTGAGAAAAATCGAGGGTCTTAAAAAGAAGGGAGTCTTAAATTGGGGGGTCTTAAAAGGGGGGTTCCACTGTATCTGTTTCCTACAACGTTTGATGCTTAATTTCCCATCTTCATCTTAGAGACCAAAGATCTGTGACGGTGAATGGAACTGTTTACACTTGAAGGACTGTGTCTTTAAAAGTGAAGAGATGCGAGTACAGGGTGATGTTAACCTGGTTAAGGTGTTGCTCTGTGAGGGAGAGGGTGGAGGTGAAGCTTGACGCCAGACGTAGGAGGGTGGTGCTGGCGGTGGTGGTCGAGGGGCGTTCGTTGAGCCGTGACACCATCCCCAGCAGTCTGTCTAAACTCAGCCCTGATACGTCGCGACACGCATGATCACACACACAGGTATGAGGGTTGAAAGACATATTTGTGACAGCAAGCACATGAGAAAAAGTGACATATTGGAATATTCTTACGATAAAAATATGACTTTTCAGCGTCATGAACTAGAAGAAAAGATGCCGAGTAGCATGCAACGAACAGATTCATTCTATCTTTCTTACTTTAGACATTTCAAGCTTCTGCATTTTCACGGGCGTCGAACCTATCAGTTTTTCAGAATCAACACAGCAGGTACAGGTTTTACAGAAACAGTGCACATGGATTACAAAGTTGGAAGTAAAATTACCTGTTTTGATTTTATGACTCGATCTGCAAAACCATTTTTTACATGGATGGACTTAACCCTGTCAAGACCAAAACGCTAAAAATATGAAAAGCAGTAACTGTTCATGCACAGCCCAATGTTTAGTGTGTTGTGTGACTTATTGCTTTTGTCACCTTCTGCCTAAACGCTGTCACATGATACATGCATGCACTAATAATAGTCTTTGTGAATCATCACATGAACATTGTACCCAGCACCATAATCAGCAGCTTTTCTGATCTCATAATTCCTGATATGTCTATCAGGATGCACATGAACATTAGCAGTATGAGAGTTCATAATAACTATACAGACACACATGCATTTACTGATATTATTGAACCTGAATGGAAATTAATAGACAAACCAATGCATTGAATATACTCTGAAGTTATGTTAAACATAAACTGAATATAAATATGCTTGACTTCATGAACTAATCATGCATACAGAAAATACTTTTGTATGGATTACAGATTAAGATTACACTGAAATAGCAAACTACATATACATGCGACTTATAGACACAGTAAAAGTAAAATATGTGCAGGCACATGACTACAGATTCACCCGAAAACACCAAGCCAAGGTATCAGATAAGAAGTATCCAGGGGGTTACACAAGTATACATATCATTATATACAATTTTGCAAATATATCTTTGGATCTTTAATGAAGATAATTTTTTCGGACTGACTGCAATGGTATTGTATTTCAGAATGTTAATCATTCTAAATAACATATATTTGTTTAAAACTAACGTTAGATGCATCAAGTCTCTGACCTTCTTCATCACTGTCACTGTCACTCTCGCTGTCACTGCAAAATCCTTTTATGTCACTGTTAGAATGAACCACAGGCGCAGCCGACGGAGGCCTTGGCCGAAGGACTTTCCCGGAGCACGTACAGACTGTGCATACTGAGATGGGTCCGGTGGGCACTGTCGACAGTGCACGAGGAGTCTTGGATCTTGGAGTGAACAATGGGTCTAGCGGTTCCACATGAGGTTTGCATCCTTCCTCTACCTGCTTGGGGATCTGCTTGTCTTTTTTCAAGTTACTGCTAGAGTGAGTCCTGGAAAATCCGAAACCACACAAAACAAAATTCAGATGTCTTGGTTAATGACCACATGCATAAGTGCAATCTATTATTCTTATACGTGAAGTGTTACATGAGAAAGAAAATGAGAGAGAGGAGAAGAGAGAGAGATAAAGCATGTGTTTGTGCATGTTTGTGCGTGCATGCATGTCTACAAATATGTGAATATATGTGTGTCTTTGTGTGGGTGTACATCTATGTGTCTTTCTGTCTGTGCAAGACAAAGAAAAAGAGGGACAGACAGTGAGAACAAGGAGGAGGGGGTGCATGCAACACACACACACACACTCACCAATCCTTTCTGGACACAATGCCATCCCCAGCCACCACCAGCTTATCTGCAGGTGTTCCCAGGTAACGCTGCTGACTGTTCAGGTACAAGGAGGTGGAGGTGAAGCCCAGGTCTTTGAAATACTGCACTGCCCTCTCCCTGTCCATGGCTGCTTACTGGTCGGCTTCAATCACCATGCATTAGGCCTATACCTACAACAAAAGATTTAAAAAAACTTGTTTGTAACAATAATTACCACATGAAATGTCTCCACAAACAAAATTGCAGTGGGTTTGCAAACTGTCTTCTCTCCCTTGATTACTTTGTTATAGCTTGTTCTTTCTATCTTTCTTTTATTTGAATTTGTTTCCTTGTGTGTTTCATGCTGATTTCCCCTGTACGATAATGAAGTTTCTTCGCGGCATCTGCCTTCTTGTCTAAAACTTCAAGAGTGTCAAGTTAAATTAACTGTAAATCATTACACGATAGCACATACTATACTGTACGATTTTTTTTCATGTACTCGTGCAATGTTCTTGTTCTGTCTCTTCAAACGCTTGCAAGTTGCAATGCATTACAAAAACTAACTTTCGCTGAAATATGTGCAACGGTGATGCTTCCTTATCTTCAAAGTTACCTCCACTAAACATTACACAATGACACAAGAATATAAATACCCACATCTTTTATACAGCACACCACACAATCTTGCAGCGTGTTCTCTTCGGTTACGGATCCTTCGCGTCGTCAGGAGTCCGCCATTTGTAAACAATGTCCTTCGCAGTGGCCTCCCCTCGCTTGTGCGCACAGGCGCCTGAACTTGGCTGTTCAAAGTAATATTTTGCACCTCGACGTACACAAAGTCTTTTTTTTCTTTCTTTTTCTTCTGTTTTTGCCTCACGCAGCGGCTCGGTGAAACGTAGTCAAAATGATGAGACTTATCTTTGTTATTTGTTTGTTTACTTGCTTTTACTTCAGTGCTTTATCTTGGGTCTGCAGAGCCACCTCCCAGTACTTCCATGATTTGCGCAAGTCGTCTTCTGACCAAAAGGACAACTTTATCTTGTGATTTTGAAATAAATGCCAAACCATGAAAATATCTGTTTGTGTGTGTGTGTGTGTGTTCCTCTCTTTTGGTATCTTTGTCTGTGGATGTTTAGACCAGTCTAAAAACTTTAAATTATTGGAAATTCATTCATTATAGAAGCACAAACAGATTTGGAAGTACCTGTATAATATAAAACAGCAGCATATCAGAAGTTGAACACACTCACAGACACACACGCGCATGCACACACACACACACACACACACTAACAACAATTAGTAGATAAAAAAATTAAAAAAAGATGCTCTGAACACAGGGCTTTCTCTGAACTTTATTCTGCTCAGAACTGAACACACTTTTCCTCATACATTCATGTTTAAATTGGAACAATACTTAAAAGTTAATACTACTCTAAACCTACCGTATGTACAATTTTTTCTACAGGAATAATTCAATGAAGTACTGGAAAAGCCACTGGGGTATTATAATCCATGCAGTAAGTTCAACTTTGAATTCTGAAATTTTCATCAAGGATGCTATGGTACATAATCTCATATAAAAAAGAAAAGATAGAAAGTAAAATCGATGATAGATAGATAAATAAATATGCAAAACATTGGATTTCCCTTCTTTGCGCCATATGACATCAGAGGGGGGTTTTAACCTCATATTTAGCTGGATGGCTGAGACAACAAAAGTGTGTGCATTCAATCGTGAAAAATAAAGAGAACTCTGACTAAAATGGATCGATACAGAAAATTTTATTTGTATTTTTGACCACAATATGACATTTGATCGAGACACTGTCATTCTCCAACTCTACCACTAGTGCCGTCTCTTAGAACAATGGCTATTTCGATGTAAATGTCAAATATCATGTTTTGGTAAACAATACAAAAAACATATGTGAAACAATACAAAAAACATATATGTGAAACAATACAAAAAACATACATGTGAAACAATACAAAAAACATATATGTGAAACAATACAAAAAACATATATGTGAAACAATACAAACTATGAAATCCCAAAACAAATAGACTGCCAGCGTTCAAAATTCAGAATAAAAACACAAGAAAGATAAGTTGTTGGAACGTTTCATTATTGACAAAACATTACGTAACGTTCACAAATATATCGACCAAGCAGTCTTTTAAGTGCACAGACAAACACTTATCTTGCTCAATTATTATATTATTAACAGGGCCTAGCATTGTAAGCCGTTCGGCGTACTTTACGCCAAAATAACATCTCCAGTACGCGGAACTCGATTTGGTGTACGCCGAAATGCAAAAACCTGTTATTCCCAAACGGTAAACCCAAACAGTCCCCGCTTTCGTTTTGTGCGCCGTTCGGTTCAATTCTCAATCGGTTTGACAGTTTGCTTGAGCACGTACTTCCTCTGGCATCGCGCGAGCATGCTTTGTGCCGGTGTTTTGTGGCTCTAGACTTGAAATAATGTCTCGAAGCGACATTGTTGAACGTGGTCAGCCATTCAGTGACAAAGAATCCAGGTATTCCTTGAAGTGGGAATGGCTGGATTTCGTTCCGAAGGCGGAAGGCAAGTCAGAAGAAGTAATGTGCCGATACGGACTATGGACTATGGCATAATTTAATTGCTTAATCTTCTTGGGGGGGGGGGGGGGGGGGTGTCATTTTAGGTAAAAACATCTCCAACAAATCTTCAAAATCCCCGCCTTTGTAAGCTGAACTCACTTTTTCCAATGCTAGGCCCTGTATTAACTAATTGCTTCATTCGCTTGTGTCTTCACTGCAAGCCGCTGAACATTTGTTCAAGATAAGTGTTGTGTAATTAGTGTTTGTCTGTGCACTTTAAACCACTGGGTCGATATATTTGTGAACGTAATGTTCTGTTTTGTCAATAATTGAACGTTACCTTTCTTGCTTTCTTTAGTACAAACTATGGAGATAAAATCCTGAAAGCTGGCAACATCTACACATTCTTTTACACATTAGGAGATGTGTGTGTTGCGGATTCAGCTTCATTTTGTGACCAACACCTATCAAATACAATCAGACCTTGTTGGTGATTTTTTTCTCTGGAATTTTCACACAACTCTTAAAATACCTTAACACCTTACATACGGTGTGTCTGGAAACACCTCCGCGTGGTGGGGTTTTGCCGCCAGCGCAAAAATAAAGAGGGAGAATAATTTCTCAGCTTGCGCGGCACCAAGCATTATATCTCTAGACTGTTAAGTTTCGCATGTCAACCATGTACAGTAATAAAATTGCAATCATGCTTAGAGAAAAATACTGAACTTAATTTAGGATTGTCCAGAGAAGCTGATTGCAAGATGTCTACTTAATAATTCAAGAATAGAATGCACTTTAGGATCTATTTTGCACACAGTCAGTAAGGTAGTATACAATCTACAATAATGACAACAAAAACAAAAATGCACAAACAATGGTGAATCAGAATTAAAAATGGAGAAAAAGAAAATGAAACTGTTGGAAATGTCTGTTAAAACCGAAATACAATGCTGGTACTACACGTAGTCAGGTAAACTAGGATTAAATACGCCCCATAATATACGCTGAAATATTAAATGCACAACATTTCTTGTCAGAACAGAGACACTTGGATTTACAATCACAAAACGACTCCAATCTCTCACAAACACACACCAGTGTTGATGTACATAATAACAGAATCATAACAAAAATAGACTAAGATAAATCTGTACATCACATGTTTTTCTTATTATATAGATATTTGTTATTGCGTGTGCCATTCATTGCCTCATTGCACGTAGTCATGATCACAATTGTTTCCATGCAAAGATGCATGGATATAAACGTATTTCCAAGAAAATCCACACAACAAAGAAATGCATCAAAAGGACAATTAAGCTCAGTTCACTTTCTGTACTGTGACGGGAGGAGCCGGGAAGCTTCATGGTAATACCCTGACATGGAGAAGCTCAATAACAATGTTCCACATCACATAAAATAGGAGGTATAAACACCTACTGAAACTGTGCTTAAGAGGTATTAAACTTCTGAGGACTCCCTTGAAACTTGTGGGCGATTCTCGAAATCTTGGCATCAGCAGGGTTATGTCAATGCATTAATATCTCACAGTGCATTTCAAAATTGGCCTGCACAATACCTTCAGAACACAAGAACTTTAAACAAATAAAACAAGTCGCGTAAGGCGAAATTACTACATTTAGTCAAGCTGTGGAACTCACAGAATGAAACTGAACGCAATGCGTTCTTTCACAATGACCGTAGTCCGCCGCTTGTGCAAAACGGAGTAAAACTGACGAGCCTGTTCAGCGCGGTAGTGGTTTCGCTGTGCTGCATAGCACGCTTTACTGTACCTCTCTTCGTTTTAACTTTCTGAGCGTGTTTTTAATCCAAACATATCATATCTATATGTTTTTGGAATCAGGAACCGACAAGAAATAAGATAAAAAAATTTAAATCGAGTTCGGAAATTTAATTTTGATCATAATTTTTATATTTTCAATTTTCAGAGCTTGTCTTTAATCCAAATATAACATATTTATATGTTTTTGGAATCAGGAAATGATGTAGAATAAGATGAATAAATTTGGATCGTTTTATATAAAAAAAAAAAAAATTATTACAATGTTCAGATTTTTAATGACCAAAGTCATTGATTAATTTTTAAGCCACCAAGCTGAAATGCAATACCGAAGTCCGGCCTTCGTCGAAGATTGCTTTACAAAAATTTCAATCAATTTGATTGAAAAATGAGGGTGTGACAGTGCCGCCTCAACTTTTACAAAAAGCCGGATATGACGTCATCAAAAGTATTTATCGAAAAAAATGAAAAAAAGGTCCGGGGATATCATTCCCAGGAACTCTCATGTCAAATTTCATAAAGATCAGTCCAGTAGTTTGGTCTGAATCGCTCTACACACACACACACGCACAGACAGACACACACACATACACCACGACCCTCGTCTCGATTCCCCCTCTTTGTTAAATCATTTAGTCAAAACTTGACTAAATGTAAAAAGAGAACTAAACTGTTATTGCTGTGATCTTTTGCTATGTTCTGAGAATGGAACATGCTTTCTGTCATGCTAATTAAGAAGCAAACCTTGCCTTGTACCTCTGGACTTTTCTTTCAGGAGGTATCGGCACCCCTTGCTTTCATTGCTAAAAGGTATGATCCCTCCATTTATTTTGGAGATGTGGAACACTGTCAAGAAAAAAAAGTGGAAACACAGCAACACATTTCAAGTAAAGACCACAAGCAATTCGCCAAAGAGATCATGAAACAATAGATGATAAGAGCACACATTTTTAACCTTCACCGGGCTTCGTGTTTGATACCCCGATTATGGCATCCTGGGTCCTACAGGACCCATATTTTTCAAAGAAGGATAAAACTGTTTATACTGATTCGGATGATGTGGGTACCACAGGACCCATACTTTTTAAAGAAGGTTGCACATAGTTATTTGCTTTGGCGATGTAATTCTTTTGTTTCCGTGAGTACTGATCATCGTGACACATTGACAAAATGGCATCAGCAAGCAAGGCAAACCTCGAGGAAGCTTTCAGAAATGTTGGGTAAGCCATTTTAAATCCTTTGTTGTCTAAACTTCGTTGGTACTAGAAAATGAACGGCACTGTAATAAAGTACTTTCAACAAGTCAGAACATGATCTCTTTGTGTACTTGGAACTATTTATTCATTTGGGTGTGATAATGAGATTCCCACGTGCTTCAGTTATTTAGCTGAGCTCGAAAAAAAAAATATCAACGTGCTGCGCGTACTGTCTTGTGTTTTATAGACTACTTTGTAGATGTACAGTGATGATCAGTGATGCATGGTGAATACAACGTCCTAGTGAGTTAACACCATTTTCACCCTAATGTTAGTTCTGATTTCACTAATATTTTACATCCTTTGTGTCTGTAGCGCGGACGTGCCAAAGGGGATGGTGCATATCCTGCACCACGTGGGTTCCACCAGGCAGGATGTGTACAGGTCAATGTGGAGCAGCCTCATAGTAAGTTAGTTTTACTGTTTTCATTTATACAAAGTGTACTGTTTGTTGATGGCACAGAAGTGTTTATTTATTCGATATCTGGCCTTCTAATTGGAGACAAAGAATGTGTGCAAAAACGTAGATTATCATGTGGTCATTTTGATATTCACACTGTATACCAAATAAGTTCTCATTGCAATGATACTTGATATGTTGCACACACACACACACACACACACACACACACGCACACACCAGAGAGAGAGAGAAAGAGAGAGAGAGAGTGAGTTTTCTAACTCGTAACTGAAATTACTGTGATTTTTTTTATACAGTACGTTGGGAAACTGTCGACGTCTGGAAAGAGGACACTGGTGTATCCCACCCGCGTCGCTGGGGCCGATTCGCCCGGCCCCTCGTCCATGGGTTCTACTGCTTCGGCAAAGGGATTTCCGGCCACAGGATTTCTTTCGAGGGATCGTGGCACTTTCAAATCGTTACCATCGACTTCCGGTTCGCATCCTACGGGAGTTCCGGTCGTAGGTGGTAACGGCAATCCGTTTCCTGCCTACGCTTCCGCTCAGGCGGTTGCGGACGGTGGGGGACAGGATGGGTCAGCTTTCAGAGCTTGCCCTTAAGCAGGGTCAGAAGAAAGGCGGTTCCACGCAGTCTTCGTCTTTTCGTGGGTCTGGGCAAAAGACGCGGTCGCATAGGGGTGGCAGCCGTTCTCGTCCCTATAATAAGAAGCCTTCCTTCGGGAAGAAGGGGTCAGGTGGTAAACCTAACCCCCAATGAAGGCTCCCCGATCCAACCACTCCTCTAGCCCCTACCCCTTTGGTAGCGGGCGGCCTCTCAAGGGCCGTTCCAGCTTGGTTGTCTCTCGCGAGCAGCCCTTGGGTTATGGGAGTGGTTCGATCGGGGTTCCGGTTGCTCTGGTTAGAGGACAAGGCTCCTTTAACCAGAACAACACCCAGTTTCAGGTTTCCCGCCGATCCGGAGGCATGTGCCGTCATTCAGGCGGAGGTGCTGCTGCTTTTGCAGAAGCATGCGATAGAGGAGGTCATCGATCGTCGATCCCCGGGGTTTTACGGGAGACTGTTTGTCGTCCCGAAAGCGTCAGGGGGTTGGCGACCGGTGTTGGATCTGTCTCCCTTGAACGGCTTTCTCCGGAAGGTTCCGTTCAAGATGGAGACTCCAGCGTCTGTCAGGGAGGCCCTTCGTCCGTTGGACTGGGTCACTTCCATCGACCTGACAGACGCATACTTCCATATTCTGATGCACAGGTCAGATCGAAAGTGGCTGCGGTTCCTGTGGGACGACAGGGTGTTCCAGTTCAGGGCGCTGCCGTTCGGGCTCTCGTTAGCGCCTTGGATCTTCACCATGATAGTGCGCCAGCTTTGCGCTTTAGTGCGGCAGCAAGGGATTCGTCTCAGAGTTTATCTGGACGACTGGTTGGTCCTGAATCAGCTAGAGTCCCTGTGCGATCAGCACACCCGGATAGTCTTGCAGACTGCGAGAGACTTATGTTTCTCCGTGAACCAAGGGAAGTCCGACTTGGTTCCCTCTCAGCAGTTTACGTATCTGGGCATGGTGTTCGACACCCGAGCTTGGACTGTTTGTCCCGCCCAGCGGAGGATAGACAAGCTACAGGATCTGGTCAGGTCCCTGTCGAGCCTCCGCCACGCGCCAGTCAGGGTATTGGCTTCACTCCAGGGCCAGATGGAGTCGATGTCTACCCTGATTCCGCTGGGCAGAGTTCACAAACGCCCGTTTCAGGCGTTTCTGAACTCTGCCTGGGATCCAGCCTCTCAAGGTTGGAATTTGTCTCTTCCCCTTCAGGGATGGTTCCTGGAGTCAACGAGGCAGTGGTTGGATTCGGCCTGGCTGACTCAGGGCGTTCCGATTTCACTGCCCCTTCCGGAGTTGCATCTCTTTACCGATGCTTCTCTTCAGGGTTGGGGAGCTCATCTGGAGGGGAACACAGCTTCCGGTCTTTGGGACCAGGCTCAGAAGTTATTGCACATCAACATTCTGGAATTGGAAGCAGTGTGCCTCGGGCTTCTGGAGTTTGTCGCCTCTCTGCGAGGCAAGCAGGTGTTGATCCACATGGACAACACCACTGTGGCCGCGTACCTGAACAAGCAGGGGGGCACGCGCTCGCTAGTTCTGTCCAACAGAGCATGCGAGATTCTCACTTGGGCGTTCCATCAGGGGATAGTGATCTCAGCGAAGTACCTTCCGGGGTGCCTGAACATCTTGGCAGATTCGCTCAGTCGCTCATCGCAGGTACTGCACTCGGAGTGGACTATCGCGCACCAGGCACTGCGGCGTCTTTGGACGCAGGTGGACAAACCCCTCTTGGATCTGTTCGCCACCCGGTTCTCTCGGCGTCTCCCAGTCTTCGTGTCTCCGGTACCGGACCCGGAGGCTTGGGCGGTCAACGTCATGGGAATATCCCTTTATCACTGCTGCGCTTAAAAAGTGTGGGTCCTGTGTTACCCACATCATCCGAATCGGTATAAACACCTCCATCCCTCTTTGAAACGTATGGGTCCTGTGGGACCCAGGAAACCAGAATCGGGTATATCAAACGACGTCATTGCTGATTGTTTTCTAATTTGACCGATTGACTTAAAATTTGGGTCATAGGAAGCCATGCAGGTGGCCGAGGAATACACCAAATTTCATTAAAAAATTCGTATTAGCACTGGAGTTATGGTCATTTGTATGTGCCTCTGGGTCCTGTAGGACCCAGGAAGCCCGGTTAAGATTAAAAAAAAAAAAAAAAAAGAAAACAAAGAAGAAAGTAGCTCAGTTGGTAGAGCACTGGACTTGTGATCGGAAGGTCGCAGGTTCGAATTCGGGCCGGGACGGACACGGGTCAACTTTATTTGCAGACCCAGAGACGGAAGCCATGTCCCACCCCCGTGTCATCACAATGGCACGTAAAAGACCTTGGTCATTCTGCCATAAGTGCAGGTGGCTGAATACACCTAAACACGCAGACACCTGGGTAGCGCGACTCCGTTGCTGCTAGCTTTCCACTGGGAGGAAGCGACCCGAATTTCCCAGCGATGGGACAATAAAGTAATGAAAATGAAATGAAAATGAAAAATATGTGTCCCGGTTACTCTCCTGTTTGTTCTACCTGATCACCCTTTTCATTGTTTTAACTGATCAACCACGTGTTTCCTCTTTGTACGAGGTTTTGTTAGCAGGGTGCAGCTCTTCCGCAACGCTTGCAAATCCTGACAGAGTTATTTCCCAAAATCGTCTATTATGCAGATTACAAAGGATGATCATTTGCATTGATTTTCCACACCATATTACACTAATTAACCCCCTAACAACTATCGCCTCCTGCAATCTATTGCAAACGTTTGTGAGTGTGAGTGAGTGTGTGTGTGTGAGTGTGAGTGTGAGTGTGAGTGTGTGTGTGTGTGTGTGTGTGTGTGTGTGTGTGTGTGTGTGTGTGTGTGTGTGTCAAGCAAAACAGGTCCAAATGATGAGAAATGAAAATGTACAAAGCCTGAATGTAGTGAAAGGAAGTAAGTACATTATGGTGAGCTTTACGTTGAGCAGAACACAATAAAAGTTTACACACACACAAAAAGAAGAAAACAAAATGGAATTGAAAGCAGTAGTAATTAGTCAAATAGCATGAACATGTCACAATATAAAATCAAAACATAATCAAAGTAAAAGGGGGAAAAGACCAAAAGGAAAAGGAAAAATACAACAGAAAAACCCCAGGGACTAATGAAACATGGATCATTCTGAGCCAAAAGAAGCTGTGAGGGTACTGAGACATCAGTCAGATCACATGTACACACCCACAAACACACACTGACACAAACACACACCTAAACAGTACTCACATTCACACATTATTATATCAAATATTAACACATCACCCACATATTTATATCAAAATACTGTCCCAACCAACCTAGCTCCTTTCCTTTTGAATGTGAATAGAACTCACACTTCATAAAAAATAAAAATAAAATAGCAAATTTCTTGCCGTTCAAATAGTAAACTCACAAGGTCATGGAATAATGTCAAACTACACTGCCTGACTTCTTATTTCACTGAGGTATCAACAAAACTGGCAATCATTATGCAACAAAAGTTCAGTAGACTTCCACAATATCGCGGTCTTTGGGGTTCAAAGATTTGAGATCGCGATATACCCGATTCACGATACAGTGGGTGAAGGGAAGTCCGCAACAACAAACAAACAAAAAATAAAAAATGTTAAAGGTCGGTCCTGTTTTTCTCAGGGTTCAAAAGATCTTCTCGATATAGCCGAATTCGCGATATAGTTGACCGCGATTAAGTGGAAGTACCAGAAACCGGGAAAAAGTCAACACAAACAAAAACATAATACACACTAACACATACAAACACACAATACACACTAACACAAACAAACACACAATACACACTAACACATACAAACACACAATACACACTAACACAAACAAACACACAATACACACTAACACATACAAACACACAATACACACTAACACATACAAACACACAATACACACTAACATACAAACACACAATACACACTAACACATACAAACACACAATACACACTAACACATACAAACACACAATCACTCTTTCTCTTCCACATCAACAAACTGGCCAAATACAAAAAGAAAAGAAAATATTGTGCAATAACTGGGACTCACACCAAGAAATGCTTCTTCGGGTCATATAAGTTAAGAAGGGGCAGTCATTCCAAAACGGGAACATGCCCCTAATGGTTTAACCGTGAGGGCATTAAACAACATTCCTCATCATAAATCCCTGCGCCTTGAATATGTGCGCGATTAAAAATTAAAAAAAACAAATAAATCCCTGCGCTTAGAACTGTACCCACGGAATACGCGCGATATAAGCCTCATATTGATTGATTGATTGAAAACAAGCTTCTGTGCCGCTATGTTGTGTCATGATCATCCATTGTTAGCAAATTTGTAATCTGCATGGATATCATATCAGAGACAGACAACATGGAGGCTGTTAGCCAAAACTACCACACTGATAAAAAGAAGGATAAAGAAACAGAAAGTGTAAATAAATTTTTAAAAAATTATGTAATGAGAACAGATTTAAACTTCATTTGAACTATTCGCTATACAGACAATATTGAGCCTTTTTCCTTTAAAAAGGAATCAACAAACAAAACACACACAAAATTCAGTTAAAGAAAACAAAACTTCAAAAAGAGACCATGCATTTCCAATCATTAGTAAAAAGAGAAAATATGATACATAAATACATAACGTGCAGGCATGAGCACTCCAATCGCCTTAAAATGACTGTGGGCCAACAGAATTTGAAAAAGTGATCGCACTGTAGGCGAGTGTGAATTTTTAGTCATCAAGCGCTGAGGTGGAATCCCCAGGGCAAGCGAAAGAGAGGCCGTCCAAGAAACACCTGGCGACGCGACCTGGAGGCCGACACCAGAAAGATGGGCTACACCTGGAGTCAGATAGAAAAGATGGCCCAGGACAGAGGACTCTGGAGAGCTGTTGTTGGCGGCCCATACCCTGACAGGAGTGACGAGCATTGAGTTGAGTTGAGTTGAGTCTCAGTCCAAGTGTTAAACATTAGGTGACTCTTTCCCCATAAAGCAAACTTAAACACTTTCGAAACTTGCTCATGCCTGACGTGTGAAAGAATAACACCACCTCTCTCCTTTCAGACTGTGACCCTGAAGCTCAACAACATGGAATGTTGGAAGAAACGAACACACGGCTTAAACTGGACCTCATGAACATTACGCTTCACCCTCCATACCTCATCACACAAAATCTCTGCATTTCTGACAAATCCGGAATGACATGAACAACCATCACACTGTCGTCAACATTACGAGAAAAAAGCAGTTTGGCAAGGTGAATCTTTCATCTTGTCAACCCACATGCTGGCAATATTCTTGTTTTAACCGAAGCAAGGTGCGACTGCAAGCAGTCCAGCAGGACAATCACTGAGGCACCTTCAACATGGTTTCGTGTCAGGTGATAAAATATGCCTGACAAATTTACCCTACCTCCAGTACAGTGGAACACCCCTTTTAAGACCCCCAATTTAAGACTTCCTCCTTTCTCAGATGGTCTGTTCAAAGCCTCTGTCAATTTACCTCCATTTTAAGGCTCCCTCCTAATTTTCTTTGACTTGTGAAGGTCAATAAATGGGTGTTCCACTATACCATCACACCATCAGTCCTCTTCTTTGCTTCACACTTTCATTTTCTTCCCCAAACTAACTGCCAGAATGCTTATCAATTCTGGCTATCAGCTCTTCCACACGCACCCCGCTTCCGGAAAGCGACTCAAAGCATGCAGACCAATGGACAAGCATGACTGTTTCATTCAACCAATATCAGATTCCCTCCTCAAGATCCAGACAAACGTGAGATTAGCTTGTAGTGACAATCAGCTCTGCTCACTTCTATTTCATGAAAAAAATGTACTTGTAATGCTTCATAAAATCCAGCTCTAAAGGCGAAACACCTCTCATCAAAATACCAACCACAACCCCTTCCTCTATAGTCCACATAGCATTCGACACAACACTTCTCTCCCTCATTATGCAGAGACCCAGCGCAAGAAGCCCCGCATGCGCCACCACACCTTGGAAGACCAGAAAAATCCTGGATTTGTGAGTTGAACGAAGTAGTGTGTCAGTAAGCCAAATCAGGTGGGTGGCAGAACAGATCAGGTGACTGACGCAATGTAAATGCAGTGGGTCAAAGTTGAACCCTGTGCGCTATCGGAAATTCTCCTCGTCGCTGTCTCGCTGGCGGGTGAGTGTAGTGAGCATGGTTTCCTCTGTGTCTGACCTGCAACCATGAGACAGTGTTGTACAACGCTGCTGACACGCTCAGAATATCTGGGAATCAGATCTCAGCAGTTATTTTGTGATGCCGCCTCCTCCCCCTCCTCCCCCACCCCACTTCCATTGCCACACCATCCTTTCTTTTTCTTTAGTACAGAGACAGACAGTAACGCACACACACACTCTCTCTCTTAAACACAGTTACACACATGTGCACAGACACACAGACCCTCTCTCATACACACACACACCCATACACTGGGCACGCGCGCACACACACCCTCACTGTACACACACACATGCAAATTCACATACAAACAACATGAAGTACATGTATTTTCATAAAACCGGCCAACACCAAAAGTCTAATGACTCACGAGTAGTGAACCTCTTCATCTGAGTCATTCAACATGGACAGTGCTGGGTTGTCTTTGAAGTGCGACTCTGCAAAATACAGTTGGTCTGCATCACTACACAGCCTTTAAGTGAAGAAAACAGAAAACTACAGCTTTTATTTTTTTTATTTACTCTGTAAATGGAGGGAGTCTTAAATGGAGGTAAACAGAGATTTCGAGAAGAAGAAACAAGTCGCGTAAGGCGAAAATACAATATTTAGTCAAGTAGCTGTCGAACTCACAGAATGAAACTGAACGCAATGCAACGCAGCAAGACCGTATACTCGTGGTCCACCGCTCACGGCATTGGCAGTGAAATTGACAAGAAGAGCGGGGTAGTGGTTACGCTATGCTGCATAGCACGCTTTTCTGTACCTCTCTTCGTTTTAACTTTCTGAGCGTGTTTTTAATCCAAACATATCATATCTATATATTTTTGGAATCAGGAACCGACAAGGAATAAGATGAAAGTGTTTTTAAATTGATTTCGAAAAAAAAAATTTGATAATAATTTTTATATATTTAATTTTCAGAGCTTGTTTTTAATCCGAATATAACATATTTATATGTTTTTGGAATCAGCAAATGGTGGAGAATACGGTAAACGTAAATTTGGATCGTTTTATAAATTTTTATTTTTTTTTACAATTTTCCGATTTTTAATGACCAAAGTCATTAATTAATTTTTAAGCCACCAAGCTGAAATGCAATACCGAACCCCGGGCTTCGTCGAAGAGTACTTGACCAAAATTTCAACCAATTTGGTTGAAAAATGAGGGCGTGACAGTGCCGCCTCAACTTTCACGAAAAGCCGGATATGACGTCATCAAAGACATTTATCAAAAAAATGAAAAAAACGTTCGGGGATTTCATACCCAGGAACTCTCATGTCAAATTTCATAAAGATCGGTCCAGTAGTTTAGTCTGAATCGCTCTACACACACACACACACAGACACACACACAGACACACACACGCACATACACCACGACCCTCGTTTCGATTCCCCCTCGATGTTAAAATATTTAGTCAAAACTTGACTAAATATAAAAACTGAGAAAGGAAGGTCACAAAAATTAGGAAGTCTTAAATTGGGGGGTCTTAGAGAGACTTCCACTAAATCGCGAATTCGGCTATATCGCGAAGACCTCTTGGACCCCCAAAAAACAGTACCAACCTTCATATTTGTTTGTTTTTGTTTGTCTGTACTTGTCTGCTGTTACGGCTTTGGTTTTTGAAGAAGCACCCTTTCTCTTGAAGACTTGTACAGCTGACCTCATACCTCAACACCCCATATCACCTCTGTCAAACATCATACCCCTAAGGCAGCATGGTTAGTGCTTGTCTGTTGTGCACTCAAGCATGCAGATTTACGACTTGTGTCTGTCTAATTGCTTTGGCCAGGTGTTTTTTCACCCAGGCACCAGTAACTGCTCATTGAGAACAAGACTAGTACAGTTGAACCAGGTGACAAGACCAAGAGAGAGGTAGAGAGGGAGAGAGGGAGAGAGGGAGAGAGAAGGAGATAGAGACAGAGAGAGAGAGAGAGAGAGAGAGAGAGAGACCTTAACAACGTATAACCCAGATCATGTCCTTAAAAGGCCAAATATACTTGCCTATAGGACAATAATATATTTTGATAAGATAAGATAAGAGAGAGACAGAGAGAGAGAGAGAGAGAGGGAGAGGGAGAGAGAGAGAGAGGGGGGGGGGGGGACAACTGGTGCATATCAACTCCAACTAGAACTAACAGAAGGCAGACAGACTGGGGTTGTCAATTGCAGAGGGTAAGAGTGATTGTGTTTGCAACAGCAGAGGTGAGCAGTGTTATTGGCCTTCTCATACAACACCAAGAAAAAACTCTGACAGTATTCATCCCATTCAAATTCGTGTTCACATGTTAAAACCAAGACATTAGACCGACTAAAAAAACAATTCTTTATTTTCTTGAATACCACTCCAGAGCTTGAGTTGAACCCATTCATGCGATATACACCATGCATTACAGTCTACTTTCTGTGAACCCCCCCCCCCCCCCCCCCAAAGAGCAGACTAAAGAGATCAGCCAAAGCTATGTCCATTACTGACTTACTTATTGCCCATTATGCGGTTGGCATGTAGGGCAGCAACAAAAGACCTCTACTCCTGTCTGTTAAGCTATGTCCATAGTAAACAGCAAATCAAGGTACAGTCAAACCTGTTTATAACAACCACCCTTGGGACCGATCCAAAGTGGTTTGTTTGTTTGTTTGTTTGCTTAACGCCCAGCCGACCACGAAGGGCCATATCAGGGCAGTGCTGCTTTGACATATAACGTGCGCCACACACAAGACAGAAGTCGCAGCACAGGCTTCATGTCTCACCCAGTCACATTATTCTGACACCGGACCAACCAGTCCTAGCACTAACCCCATAATGCCAGACGCCAGGCGGAGCAGCCACTAGAATGCCAATTTTAAAGTCTTAGGTATGACCCGGCCGGGGTTCGAACCCACGACCTCCCGATCACGGGGCGGACGCCTTACCACTAGGCCAACCGTGCCGGTCGATCGAAAGTGGGGACGTTCAAGACAGGTGGTCACTATGTAAAGGTGAATTGTACAGCAACAAAATCCCTGGGGATCCTTACTGGCGGTTTTAATAGGCAGGTGGTTGTTATCAACAGGTGGTCAGCGGGGCAGGTTTGACTGTACGGTGGAAACCCCCCATTTAAGACCTCCACAAATCCGAGAAAATGAGGTCTTAAAAAGGAGGGAGTCTTAAAATGGCGGTAAACTAACAGAGGTTAAGAACAGAGGATCTGAAAAATCAAGGTCTTAAAAAGGACGGAGTCTTAAAATGGCGGTAAACTAACAGAGGTTAAGAACAGAGGATCTGAAAAATGAAGGTCTTAAAAAGGAGGGAGTCTTAAAATGGCGGTAAACTAACAGAGGTTAAGAACAGAGGATCTGAAAAATCAAGGTCTTAAAAAGGAGGGAGTCTTAAAATGGCGGTAAACTAACAGAGGTTAAGAACAGAGGATCTGAAAAATGAAGGTCTTAAAAAGGAGGGAGTCTTAAAATGGCGGTAAACTAACAGAGGTTAAGAACAGAGGATCTGAAAAATGAAGGTCTTAAAAAGGAGGGAGTCTTAAAATGGCGGTAAACTAACAGAGGTTAAGAACAGAGGATCTGAAAAATGAAGGTCTTAAAAACGAGGGAGTCTTAAAATGGCGGTAAACTAACAAAGGTTAAGAACAGAGGATCTGAAAAATCAAGGTCTTAAAAAGGAGGGAGTCTTAAAATGGCGGTAAACTAACAGAGGTTAAGAACAGAGGATCTGAAAAATGAAGGTCTTAAAAAGGGAGAAGTCTTAAAATGGCGGTAAACTAACAGAGGTTAAGAACAGAGGATGTGAAAAATGAAGGTCTTAAAAAGGGAGAAGTCTTAAATGACAGGGTCCTAAGAGAGGGGATCCACTGTAGCAGAAAGCCTACTTACCATATAATGCGTCGGTGGAGGGGGAGTAGACGAAGGCCATGGTAAACATGTAGAAGTTGAGCAGCCCGTAGAATGCCACAAACTCGGCCGAGTTCTGATAGTTGGTGCTGAGTTCGGCCACAAAGTTGTCCTGGAACACGCCTCCCCCGAAGCGTAACACCACAATAGCTATAGTGATCCCGATCACAATCACCATCAGTGCTGTCATGAACTTGAGGCGCAGATCTGAAACATGTAACCATCCACTGCATTAGATGCTTTATTGTGCTCATTAAACTTGGATGGTTAGACATGACTCTAGACTCTGGATGAAAACTCAAGTTTCAATCCTTTATTTCCTCAACAGGATTCACCTTCTACAATATAATCATATTCAAGTTGCTGAAAACATATATTACAAGTGAAAATTCAAAGGAAGCCAAGACTTGGGCGTTCAATTAAACATTTGGCAACCTGCATCATTTGTCAATTTGAGACTAAAAGAGCCATCAACATTTGCAGTTGCATGCCCTTTAACAACAAGAAGAGCAAACGCTCGATCGAGTCACTTTCGCAGTTCTGAATATTATATGAGGCATCAGATGGACAGGAAGAAATTGCTATTCACAACACAATGCATACCTGAAGCATACCTGTGACCTTGAAAAAGGTCAAAGGTCACCAAAGCAGACGTCAAAGTGTAGAGGTCACTGGGAGTCACGTTCACATAAAATTTGAGCCCGGTCACTTTTATAGTTTCCGAGAAAAGCCCAACGTTAAGTTGTGTGTTGCCGAACAGAAAAGGCTAGTTATCTCCCTTGTTTTTCTGATAACGTTCGTAAAAGGCTACAGATGTAAATACTTTGATGTAAAGAATAATCCTACAAAGTTTCAATCACATCCGATGAACTTTGTCAAAGATATAAAATGTCTAATTTTTCCTTTGACGCTGACCTGTGACCTTGAAAAAGGTCAAAGGTCAACGAAACCATCGTTAAAGTGTAGAGGTCATTGGAGGTCACGACTAAACAAAATATGAGCCCGATCGCTTTGATAGTTTCCGAGAAAAGTCCAACGTTAAGGTGGTGTCTACGGACGGCCGGCCGGACAGACTAACACTAACCGATTACATAGAGTCACATTTTCTCAAGTGACTCAAAAAACAGAAGAAAACAAAATGATTATCCTAAACGCACACTGTTGTAGCTGTCAGCTGCCGGAGAGAAAGGAATGAGACACTCACCAAAGTACGGCATTTGGCGTAACTCGGCGTAGGCGCGTATCAACAGGTACACAAGGTACAGCAGGTAGATGCCACCCAGCACAAAGAAAAATATCTTGAAGCCCTGCAATAACATGTCATGCATCATCTTATTATTTGTAACTCTTTTTTTTTAAAGGTTTAAAATGGAGAAAAAGTAAAATATACCAAACACATCGGTCCTGGCAATAGTTTTGATAACTGTCTGTGAATAAATCCTACAGCAGTTTATTAGCCACAGAAATCTGCTTTATCTTTTAATGACAATTCAAGGCTTGCTGTTTGGGCTTTTTTCACCTACAGCAGTTAGTGGGATCCTGTTTGTTGCTGAGTTTATGCCTGGTACAGCTTTCCTCTAGAATTCTGATGGATTTATCTAACCAAGACACCAGTGTGTGCTCTTGACTGATAGATCTATATGTACGTTATAGCACATCTCCCTCTATCTCTGTCTGTCTGTCTCTCCTTCTCTCTCCTTCCTTTCTATCTCTGTCTGTCTCTCTCTCTCTTTGTGTCTGTCTGTCTGTCTTTCTCTCTTTTACTGTCTGTCTGTGTCTCGCTCTCTTACTGTCTGTCTCTCTCTCTCTCAGTCTATCTGTGTCTCTGTCTCTCTCTTATCGCTCTCTCTTATTGTCTGTCTGTCTCTTAAATTAACTTCCATTTCTTCTCGTTATTGAGCGAGCTGGCTGGATAAAAAAACAAGAAGGGCAAAGCCCATACGACTCACATGCTTTACACATTTTTCCTACCAAAATACATGTGACCTTGACCCAAGGTCAAGGTCATCCAAGGTCATGCAACACAAAGCTGTTAATTCAAGACATAGGAAGTACAATGGTGCTTATTGGCTCTTTCTACCATGAGATATGGTCACTTTTAGTGGTTCACTACCTTATTTTGGTCACATTTCATAAGGGTCAAAGTGACCTTGACCTTGATCATATGTGACCAAATGTGTCTCATGATGAAAGCATAACATGTGCCCCACATAATTTTTAAGTTTGAAACAGTTATCTTCCATAGTTCAGGGTCAAGGTCACTTCAAAATATGTATACAATCCAACTTTGAAGAGCTCCTGTGACCTTGACCTTGAAGCAAGGTAAACCAAACTGGTATCAAAAGATGGGGCTTACTTTGCCCTATATATCATATATAGGTGAGGTATTAAATCTCAAAAACTTCAGAGAAAATGTGAAAAATGTGAAAAATAGCTGTTTTTTAGGCAACATTTATGGCCCCTGCGACCTTGACCTTGAAGCAAGGTCAAGATGCTATGTATGTTTTTTGGGGCCTTGTCATCATACACCATCTTGCCAAATTTGGTACTGATAGACTGAATAGTGTCCAAGAAATATCCAACGTTAAAGTTTTCCGGACGGACGGACGGACGACTCGGGTGAGTACATAGACTCACTTTTGCTTCGCATGTGAGTCAAAAAGCATGTTTGCATGCTTATTCTGTCACCCTCGAAAAATATATGTCCATTCAATTCAATAAATTTCAATTCAATTCTCTCTCTCTGTGAGCACTGACCAGGAAGTTGTTAGCGTCCAGCCTGTAGTAGTAAGTTGGGTCGTAGAGCTCGTTGTACTCCTGCCAGGACGCGAGGGTCACCGCCACGATCCACAGCAACCCCACCAGCAGCACCTTGGGCAGGTAGAACCGTGCAAAGCGACGATTCGTCTGAAACACAAAAGACACAACACCATTCACCTCGTACCAAAGACACATTTCATGACACAAAATAAAACCTTGATTCTTGTACACATGTATGAGACCAGGTAACACCCACACTCACCTGTCTGACACCATGATAGACACAGAGCCAGAAGAGCAGCAGGGCACAGAGGAAGGAGGCCTGGAACACTCCGTCAAACATGCCCGGGATCCAGCTGTTCACCAGGAACGTCAGCGGGAATAGGGGATCTGTCAACAACAACAGGCACATGAAACAACTTTTCTACTTGGGGAAGAAGCATCCGCATTTACACACACACACACACACACACACACACACACACACACACACACACACACAAACAAACATGTATGCACACACAAACACACACACACTTCATCAAAGTCAACCAGTGATCTGTACTGAAGTTTTAATTATTTCTATTCAGACCTGGGAAACCCTGTTTTGCACTTGGTGTGTTTTAAAAAAAATGAGCGTACTCTAAACAACATTTGCACATCATTGATTCAAATATGCTTCACACGCTTGGAACCATTTATTAAGTTTACCAATACATTTTTTTTAAATGCTTCTTTCAATATTTACTGACAAAAACTTTAATAATGTGTCAAAATACTGGATCGGCTTTAGGATGCTCTTTTGAAGAAAAGTAGTTTAGACATTTTTCTCGTCGTATTTGTTTTACACTGACCGTATTCTAGACAATCATGCATACACAATCGTATGGGTTCCCAGGTCTGTCTATTATCTGCTAGTGATCGTGTTGGTTTGACAGACTGTACTGAATGTTACACATATATTCCAAATGCCATGAAGCGAATTTCAACCAGCTTTCATTGTGAGAACTCAACAGGTCAACACAGGGAACCACAACATCTAGCAGACTCACCATTATAGAGCAGCAAGAGGGGCAGAAGAACAGACATCCACTTTTGCTCTATGGACCAGTCACGCACAGAAAACTTGCGCAGCGAGTGAGCAAACATACACTGGAGGACAAGAAACAAACACAAATCAGTCAAAAAGTCATACAGCATTGACCTCTGAGTCAAACAGATAAGCATTGAACCTGTAAAAATAACTTGAACAAGAATACGACTTGCACACTCTCCAGATAAAATAATCTCAAAATTCTCAGAGTTGCCACAAGAATTACCTACTGCATGCATGGCAGCTGTAGTCAGTGTGGTGTGTCTTGACAAAGTTAATAACATCTTTCAGACACATCTAAGACTAGACAATACCACGTGCTAAATTTAATCTCGGTAAATGTACGGTAAACAGAAGGCTCAAACTGACATTTTTGGTTGGGCACACATTTTTTTTTAAAGAAAAATTTAGCCTTGAGCATAATTTAAACACTTTTCAAATACGGATGATCTCTATTTTGTAATCAGCAACCCGGGTGTGACAACTTCTAGTTCTACAGTGAAAGTGTATGCTCAAGTATGAAGAACTACTCACTGTGGTAAAGAAAGTGATGACCAGGAACACAAATCGGATCCAGATCTCTATCTGTGTGAACGACATGTTGTAACTCTTGAACTGAAAGAAAATGTCAAAAAATGGTGTTAGTCAGTAACCTAGTTTTCAGATTTGTAAGAATCTTTTTCTCCACATACAAAAAAAACAAGTCGCGTAAGGCGAAAATACAACATTTAGTCAAGCTGTCGAACTCACAGAATGAAACTGAATGCAATGCAATTTTTCAGCAAGACCGTATACTCGTAGCATCGTCAGTCCACCGCTCGTGGCAAAGGCAGTGAAATTGACAAGAAGAGCGGGGTAGTAGTTGCGCTGAGAAGGATAGCACGCTTTTCTGTACCTCTCTTCGTTTTAACTTTCTGAGCGTGTTTTTAATCCAAACATATCATATCTATATGTTTTTGGAATCAGGAACCGACAAGAAATAAGATGAACGTGTTTTTAAATTGATTTTGAAAATTTAATTTTGATCATAATTTTTATATTTTTAATTTTCAGAGCTTGTTTTTAATCCAAATATAACATATTTATATGTTTTTGGAATCAGAAAATGATGGAGAATAAGATAAACGTAAATTTGGATCGTTTTATAAATTTTTATTTTTTTTTACAATTTTCAGATTTTTAAGGCTGGAGTTCACACCTGAGGCCATATTTCAAAGTGGTTAGGCAGTTTTAAAGGTTTGTTTTTATGTTAGTTCAGTGTTTTGTTTATCAGGAAAAAACAAAATGAATAGAGCTTGTCGCGCAAAATTTTGAGATAGCGACTGAAGTTTGAGCATAGGTATGAGATTTTTTCACGCAAACCCTACTGAAGAAATTGTGATATTGTATTGTGAATATGTTAACAAAAAAACAATCGGATGATCAGAAACTGAAGAAGAGAAATAGGGAAGCAAAATAGAACATCAAACATAGTGATTTTACAGGTGAATTTGGAAAAAAACCCTTATGTATCCATTTTTGAAGCCCAATTTGAAGCATGGAACACAGTCAAACATAAATTAAAAGTGTTAAAGTGGTTACAGTGTTCAGAAATAGTGTTAAATAACAAGTTGAGTTATCCCTCTTCACAAATTTTAAGAGAAATACACCTCTTGTCGCGCAAAATTTTGAACTGTGATGCTTTTACTACCCCCACCCCCTACTCATTTTTCAGAAAAGAGTGCATATTATCTTCCAAATAGACAAGCAAGGTAGTCAGATGATCAAAACTTCAGAACAAAAATAGGGAAGCAAAATAGAACATGCAACATAGTGATTTAACTGGTGAATTCAGAAAAAACACACTTTTTTACTCATTTTATTAGCTGAATTTAAAGCTTGGAAGACAGAAATAAATAAATTAAAAGTGCAAAACTGGTTACAGTGTTCAGAAATAGTGTTAGATACCAAGTTCAGTTATCCCTCTTCATCACAGTTAAAAGAAACGTACCTCTTGTCGCGCAAAATCTTGAACTGTGATGCTTTTACTACCCCTACCCCCTACCCATTCTTCAGAAAAGAGTGCATATTATCTTCCAAATAGAAAGGCAAGGTAATCAGATGATCAAAAACTTCAGAACAGAAATAGGGAAGCAAAAAAGAACACCCAACAGAGTGATTTAGCTGTTGAATTCAGAAAAAAGCCACTTGTTTACTCATTTTATAAGCTGAATTTAAAGCTTGGATGACAGAAAAAAATAAATTAAAAGTGCTAAAGTGGTTACAGTGTTCAGAAATAGTGTTAGATACCAAGTTCAGTTATCCCTCTTCATCACAGTTAAAAGAAACGCACCTCTTGTCGCGCAAAATCTTGAACTGTGATGCTTTTACTACCCCTACCCCCTTACCCATTCTTCAGAAAAGAGTGCATATTATCTTCCAAATAGAAAGGCAAGGTAATCAGATGATCAAAAACTTCAGAACAGAAATAGGGAAGCAAAAAAGAACACCCAACAGAGTTATTTAACTGTTGAATTCAGAAAAAAACCACTTGTTTACTCATTTTGTAAGCTGAATTCAAAACTTGGATGACAGAAAAAAATAAATTAACAGTGCTAAAGTGGTTACAGTGTTCAGAAATAGTGTTAGATACCAAGTTTAGTTATCCCTCTTCATCACAGTTAAAAGAAACACACCTCTTGTCGCGCAAAATCTTGAACTGTGATGCTTTTACTTCCCCCACCCCCTACCCATTTTTCAGAAAAGAGTGCATATTGTCTTCCAAATAGAAAAGCAAGGTAGTCAGATGATCAAAAACTTCAGAACAGAAATAGGGAAGCAAAATAGAACATCCAACATAGTAATTTAACTGTTGAATTCAGAAAAAAACAACTTTTTTACTCATTTTATTAGCTGAATTTAAAGCTTGGAAGACAGAAATAAATAAATTAAAAGTGCTAATGTGGTTACAGTGTTCAGAAATAGTGTTAGATACCAAGTTCAGTTATCCCTCTTCATCACAGTTAAAAGAAACACACCTCTTGTCGCGCAAAATCTTGAACTTTGATGCTTTTACTACCCCCACCCCCTACCTATTTTTCAGAAAAGAGTGCATATTATCTTACAAATAGGAAAGCAAGGTAATCAGATGATCAAAAACTTAAGATAAATAGGGAAGCAAAATAGAATATCCAACATAGTGATTTAACTGTTGAATTAAAAAAACACCTTTTTTTTCTCATTTTTTGAAGCTGAATTAGAAGTTTGGAATTCCTCCGAAAGCGGCGTATGGCTGCCTAAATGGCGGGGTAAAAACTGTCATACACGTAAAAATCCACTCGTGCTAAAAACATGAGTGAACGTGGGAGTCTAAGCCCATGAACGAAGAAGAAGAGGAGGAGAAGAAGAAGAAGTTTGGAAGACAGAAAAAATAAATTAAAAGTGCTAAAGTGGTTACAGTGGTTACAGTGTTCAGAAATAGTGTTAGATACCAAGTTGAGTTGTCGCTCTTTATCACAGTTAAAAGAAACACACCTCTTGTCGCGCACAATCTTGAACTGTGATCCTTTTACTACCCCCGCCCCCTACCCATTTGAACACAAAAGAGTGTATATTCTCTTCCAATTAGAAAAATAAGTAATTTGCAACTGGACATTTTTAAAATACATATTTTCTGTCAGTCCAAGGATTGCTTAGTCCATTAAAAACAAACAGACTAGGATTTAGCGCACCCATTTTAAGAAAAAGTTAACATGATAATTGATATATAATATATATATTATATATATACTAGAATGAATACCCGCTTCGCCGGGTAGCCGGCTTCGCCGGAAAGAAGTACTTAGAGCCGTACGCCGGCTTTGCCGGGTCCGAACAATGGACCCGCCAAGCTTAGGTCCCTCCCAGATTCGTGGAATGGGAACAGCACGAAAATGATTCAGTGGCCATAATGCCATTCCTGACCATATCGAGTCCCATCCTTGTCGACGAATGTAACCGTGTTAATCACCTTTGGAGGCGAACTCCACTCAAACAGGACTGAGCAAGTTATGGCTTCTCAAAGGAAGGCCAGTACATAAAATTACGTTAAAATTAATATTAAAAGTCCTACGGTTTTGAGCCATTAAGGACTTGAGTGTTTCACATAAAATTACACAAAAGCCGCCAGACCACATCACAAACAGAACTAAACAATGCACAGGTGTTGCTTACATAGAGACACACACACTCACACACACACACACAAAAACACAGAGAAGCCGTATCTATAGAGAGATAGATGACAGTGTATTTTTCGCGTGGCTATAAATTGATTCGACCTTTGCACTTTTACAGTGAGGATAATTTACGGGTCCAATTTACGTTCTGTACACTGCGTTGACCTTCTAAAAATAGTAACAGTAACAGAACGCCGGGAATATGCGAAGACGCTCAGCGCAGTGGACAGCGCAGTGTAGTAACTTACAACTGAACGGGAAAGCCACACGAAGGAAGGGAGATAAACGCCAAACACTGGAGAAGATAAGGAAGAGTTACTTATAATGGTGAAATGAACACAAAAACAAAAATCTGTTCAGCGCTGCGCGCTGAGAGCACGTATTGAAATATCTCATCGATGATATTGTGTCCGGGGTGTAGCTGAATACGGTGTCCAAATTTGAAAAAGATCCACCGAGAACTTTGGCGTTGTGATGTGGTGTAGCGGCTATGGTGTGTCGGTATGGGGGCCCGGGTAGCTGAGGTGGAACCAAAATAGCTGAGGTGGAACCAAAATCGGTTCAGTGCTGCGCGCTGAGAGCACGTGTTGAAATATCTCATCGATGAGGTTGTGTCCGGGGTCTCTCTGAATAAGCCCACCAAATTTGAAGCAGATCCATCGAGAACTTTGGGCGTGCATGGCGAATACACAAATACACAAACACACAGATACACAAACACACAGACAGACACAAGTCGTATATATATATAGATATCAGACTTTTTTTTATGCAATTACTACTGAAGATTCCAGACCAGGTAAAACAATCATTTTATATTCTTTGTCACATTTTTTACTTTTTTTTATATAAATTTATCTATAGCGAGTCTTGTCTCTTTGTGTCATTTAGTTATTTTGAAGAATTCTATCCTGGCAAAAAAAATTAAAAATCCCTACCTACCTACCCTATTTTGTTTACCCATGTTATTAGAAACAGACAATTTATTTTTTATTGGCCTAAAGATCTTGAAACATTTGTTTTAATAGAGAAATAACAAGTACAGCCCTAAGCTGTGTCACTCGAATTTCTTTGTCAGGCTGAAACTGCGTTGAAGTCTGCTGTGTGTGTCTGGGTCCAAAGCAACTTTCACATTCTCATCTACACATTCTCATCTACACACTCACGTTACTCACACAATTATACAATTCTACCCACAGAGGCGTTCGGGGATGGGGGTCTCGCACTCGGGCGAATCACACCACAAAATACAAAGTATAACGTACACAGATTTTTCTATTGAACCAAAAGGCAAATTAAATCATGAATAAATCAATCAAGCAAAACTTCCACACAATGACACATTCACTCTCGGTTCACACTGCGCTCTGGGCATGCACACTTGGCAGCACGTATACGTTCCGACGCCGTTTGTCTTCCTGCAAGTCCAGCACAGGCACACGATTGTCCAAGAATCACAATAATCCTTGTGAATGTCACAGCAGGCATAGTAAGGTTACGTAGAAAAGTCCAAAAGGGTGCGTTAATGGTGGTAATCCGGCACACACACACACACACACTGACACTGACACACACACTCCGGTTTGGTAAGTTACCTGATAAATAATGTAGCCTGTAGATTTAACGGGGAGACTGATCAGACAGGAAGAGTAATACTTTCACATTTCCGATGTTCAGCGATAAACTTGTTTTCTTCGAGAGTTCGATCTTCGTGCGATTCTGGCACCAAGAACGTTAAAAAAACACAGGATATCATCATGATGCCTCTCTACAAAAACCAGGTCTAGGAACTCTTCATCTAAAGTCAGTCAGTATTAACCTCCTCAACACAATCCTCATCTTGTCCCATAGTGATTTCTGCCGCCAAAGAACATGTGGTTCTCAACTCAAAAGACCGATTTGTCGTCTTCCGGCATTGCGAAATTCAGATCTACCCCAACTTCGTGCATTGATCTGATCAATAAAATGTAGATGCGATAATCTGCAAACATCTCTTCAACACAATCTGCATCTTGTCCCATCGTGATTTCTGTCGGCAAAGAACATGTGGTTCTCAACTCACAAGACCAATTTGTCATCTTCCAGTGTGAAATTCTGATCTGCCCCAAGTACGTGCAATAAAATGTAGAAGCGATAATCTGAAAAAAAATCTGTTCGCGTGAACGCTGCCACGTTGTCATCAGTCCAATGTCTTTTATCCAGAGCAGGGACGAACACACTTTTTCATCAGCAGTTTGTTATGTTTATCCGCAGACTGCTTTCCATTACTTGTCTGTTTTAGATTGACTCGTATGGTTCTTCAGCCAGGCAAGAAGTGCTTGTTTACAGTGACACGTTCTCACGCACGACATGTCGTAAATGCAAGTTCTAACGATTGTTTTTTTATTGCACTGATAGAGAATGTCGATAGTTGTAAACTTCTGACATTTCCTAATGTTTATTTCATTATTTTGCATACGGATATGGCTAATAAGTGGATAATCTGTTACGACACGAAACGCGTTCTAAATCCGGGAAGGGAGGCTACTCCAGCGTACTGTCAGGTGTGTTCTAATACCTTAATTAATTTTTAAGCCACCAAGCTGAAATGCAATACCGAAGTCCGGGCTTCGTCGAAGACTACTTGACCAAAATTTCAACCAATTTGGTTGAAAAATGAGGGTGTGACAGTGCCGCCTCAACTTTTACAAAAAGCCGGATATGACGTCATCAAAGGTATTTATCGAAAAAAAGAAAAAACGTCCGGGGATATCATTTCCAGGAACTCTCATGTAAAATTTCATAAAGATAGGTCCAGTAGTTTGGTCTGAATCGCTCTACATACACACACACACAGACAGACAGACACACACACACACACACATACACCACGACCCTCGTCTCGATTCCCCCTCTATGTTAAAACATTTAGTCAATACTTGACTAAATGTAAAAACCACACCACTCTTGAACTATGCATACCCTACCCTCTCTCCCCACACAAAAAAAAACCACCAACAACTCTGTCTCAAACCATTTACACTTCCCCATGTAGGAATGCTTGTACGTACTTTCCCAAGTGGGCATATTGTTCAGCTGTAAAATGTGATACCTGGATATTTGCTAGCGTTTACACTATACGCGAGGAACATCCGATGCAGAATGAGATCTATAATACATGGGTGGTGGGACTTACACAAATGTCATGAATCCTGAACACAGCGCGTTCTCAGACGAACCACCCTCAACCAAACCACACGCACAACAACAAAAAAGAGAGAAAAAAAGAAAAGAAAAAAAGGCCATAATCGAATCCGGATTTCCAGCATATACCGGAAGAATCCCACCCATGATAATACTCAAAAAATCTTCTGAGCTAAAACCAACCAACCACCAAACATGCGAGTGAATCCAACTGCCCAATCCCCTGACCCATATGAGGGTGTGATGATGTGAGGTGCTGGGGTGTGTTTGAGGGTGTTAGCATTAAAGTTATGTCACCATTTACATAATGATCTAGGAACATACAGTACTATGGATGTTCAACTTTGCCTCCAGTAGGACATAGAAGGTGATGGGAGGGAGGAAGTGTGTGAGTGTGTGTGTGTGTGTGTGTGTATGTGTGTGTGTGTGTATGTGTGTGTGTGTGTGTGTGTGTGTGTATGTGTGTGTGTGTGTGTGTGTGTGTGTGTGTGTGTGTGTGTGTGTGTGTGTGTGTGTGTTTTAGTTGGAGTGGGATTGAGTAGGGGGAGAGGGGAGCTGTTAGCATAAAATAAGAATAACCACACACATCAAAGGTTATACTTAGGATGTTTTTTAACTTGTTGTCTTACAGGACATAGAAGGCGTTGGAGTGTGCATGTGTGTTAGGGTGGAGTGGGATGGGGGTGGAGTGTGCATGTGTGTTAGGGTGGAGTGGGATGGGGGTGGAGTGTGCATGTGTGTTAGGGTGGAGTGGGATGGGGGTGGAGTGTGCATGTGTGTTAGGGTGGAGTGGGATGGGGGTGGAGTGTGCATGTGTGTTAGGGTGGAGTGGGATGGAGTGTGCATGTGTGTTAGGGTGGAGTGGGATGGAGTGTGCATGTGTGTTAGGGTGGAGTGGGATGGGGGTGGAGTGTGCATGTGTGTTAGGGTGGAGTGGGATGGGGGTGGAGTGTGCATGTGTGTTAGGGTGGAGCGGGATGGGGGTGCAGTGTGCATGTGTGTTAGGGTGGAGTGGGATGGGGGTGGAGTGTGCAAGGGTGGAGTGGGATGGGGGTGGAGTGTGCATGTGTGTTAGGGTGGAGAGGGATGGGGGTGGGGTGTGCATGTGTGTTAGGGTGGAGTGGGATGGGGGTGGAGTGTGCATGTGTGTTAGGGTGGAGTGGGATGGGGGTGCAGTGTGCATGTGTGTTAGGGTGGAGTGGGATGGGGGTGCAGTGTGCATGTGTGTTAGGGTGGAGAGGGATGGGGGTGGGGTGTGCATGTGTGTTAGGGTGGAGTGGGATGGGGGTGCAGTGTGCATGTGTGTTAGGGTGGAGTGGGATGGGGGTGCAGTGTGCATGTGTGTTAGGGTGGAGTGGGATGGGGGTGGGGTGTGCATGTGTGTTAGGGTGGAGTGGGATGGGGGTGCAGTGTGCATGTGTGTTAGGGTGGAGTGGGATGGGGGTGGAGTGTGCATGTGTGTTAGGGTGGAGTGGGATGGGGGTGCAGTGTGCATGTGTGTTAGGGTGGAGTGGGATGGGGGTGGAGTGTGCAAGGGTGGAGTGGGATGGGGGTGGAGTGTGCATGTGTGTTAGGGTGGAGTGGGATGGGGGTGGAGTGTGCATGTGTGTTAGGGTGGAGTGGGATGGGGGTGCAGTGTGCATGTGTGTTAGGGTGGAGTGGGATGGGGGTGGAGTGTGCAAGGGTGGAGTGGGATGGGGGTGGAGTGTGCAAGGGTGGAGTGGGATGGGGGTGGAGTGTGCAAGGGTGGAGTGGGATGGGGGTGGAGTGTGCATGTGTGTTAGGGTGGAGTGGGATGGGGGTGGAGTGTGCATGTGTGTTAGGGTGGAGTGGGATGGGGGTGCAGTGTGCATGTGTGTTAGGGTGGAGTGGGATGGGGGTGGAGTGTGCAAGGGTGGAGTGGGATGGGGGTGGAGTGTGCATGTGTGTTAGGGTGGAGTGGGATGGGGGTGGAGTGTGCATGTGTGTTAGGGTGGAGTGGGATGGGGGTGCAGTGTGCATGTGTGTTAGGGTGGAGTGGGATGGGGGTGGAGTGTGCATGTGTGTTAGGGTGGAGTGGGATGGGGGTGGAGTGTGCATGTGTGTTAGGGTGGAGTGGGATGGGGGTGGAGTGTGCATGTGTGTTAGGGTGGAGTGGGATGGGGGTGGAGTGTGCATGTGTGTTAGGGTGGAGTGGGATGGGGGTGGAGTGTGCAAGGGTGGAGTGGGATGGGGGTGGGGTGTGCATGTGTGTTAGGGTGGAGAGGGATGGGGGTGGGGTGTGCATGTGTGTTAGGGTGGAGTGGGATGGGGGTGGAGTGTGCAAGGGTGGAGTGGGATGGGTGTGGAGTGTGCATGTGTGTTAGGGTGGAGTGGGATGGGGGTGGAGTGTGCATGTGTGTTAGGGTGGAGTGGGATGGGGGTGGAGTGTGCATGTGTGTTAGGGTGGAGTGGGATGGGGGTGGAGTGTGCATGTGTGTTAGGGTGGAGTGGGATGGGGGTGGAGTGTGCATGTGTGTTAGGGTGGAGTGGGATGGGGGTGGGGTGTGCATGTGTGTTAGGGTGGAGTGGGATGGGGGTGCAGTGTGCATGTGTGTTAGGGTGGAGTGGGATGGGGGTGGAGTGTGCATGTGTGTTAGGGTGGAGTGGGATGGGGGTGGAGTGTGCATGTGTGTTAGGGTGGAGTGGGATGGGGGTGGAGTGTGCATGTGTGTTAGGGTGGAGAGGGATGGGGGTGGGGTGTGCATGTGTGTTAGGGTGGAGTGGGATGGGGGTGGAGTGTGCATGTGTGTTAGGGTGGAGTGGGATGGGGGTGGAGTGTGCATGTGTTAGTGTGGAGTGGGATGGGGGTGGAGTGTGCATGTGTGTTAGGGTGGAGTGGGATGGGGGTGGAGTGTGCATGTGTGTTAGGGTGGAGTGGGATGGGGGTGGGGTGTGCATGTGTGTTAGGGTGGAGTGGGATGGGGGTGCAGTGTGCATGTGTGTTAGGGTGGAGTGGGATGGGGGTGCAGTGTGCATGTGTGTTAGGGTGGAGAGGGATGGGGGTGGAGTGTGCATGTGTGTAAGGGTGGAGTGGGATGGGGGTGGGGTGTGCATGTGTGTTAGGGTGGAGAGGGATGGGAGTGGAGTGTGCATGTGTGTTAGGGTGGAGTGGGATGGGGGTGCAGTGTGCATGTGTGTTAGGGTGGAGAGGGATGGGGGTGGAGTGTGCATGTGTGTTAGGGTGGAGTGGGATGGGGGTGGAGTGTGCATGTGTGTTAGGGTGGAGTGGGATGGGGGTGGAGTGAGCATGTGTGTTAGGGTGGAGTGGGATGGGGGTGGAGTGTGCATGTGTGTTAGGGTGGAGTGGGATAGGGGTGGAGTGTGCATGTGTGTTAGGGTGGAGTGTGCATGTGTGTTAGGGTGGAGTGTGAATGTGTTAGGGTGGAGTGTGCATGTGTGTTAGGGTGGAGTGTGAATGTGTTAGGGTGGAGTGTGCATGTGTGTTAGGGTGGAGTGTGCATGTGTGTTAGGGTGGAGTGTGCATGTGTGTTAGGGTGGAGTGGGATGGGGGTGGAGTGTGCATGTGTGTTAGGGTGGAGTGGGATAGGGGTGGAGTGTGCATGTGTGTTAGGGTGGAGTGTGCATGTGTGTTAGGGTGGAGTGTGAATGTGTTAGGGTGGAGTGTGCATGTGTGTTAGGGTGGAGTGTGCATGTGTGTTAGGGTGGAGTGTGCATGTGTGTTAGGGTGGAGTGGGATGGGAGTGGAGTGTGCATGTGTGTTAGGGTGGAGTGGGATGGGGGTGGAGTGTGCATGTGTGTTAGGGTGGAGTGGGATGGGGGTGCAGTGTGCATGTGTGTTAGGGTGGAGAGGGATGGGGGTGCAGTGTGCATGTGTGTTAGGGTGGAGTGGGATGGGGGTGGAGTGTGCATGTGTGTTAGGGTGGAGTGGGATGGGGGTGGAGTGTGCATGTGTGTTAGGGTGGAGTGGGATGGGGGTGCAGTGTGCATGTGTGTTAGGGTGGAGTGGGATGGGGGTGGAGTGTGCATGTGTGTTAGGGTGGAGTGGGATGGGGGTGGAGTGTGCATGTGTGTTAGGGTGGAGTGGGATGGGGGTGGAGTGTGCATGTGTGTTAGGGTGGAGTGGGATGGGGGTGCAGTGTGCATGTGTGTTAGGGTGGAGTGGGATGGGGGTGGGGTGTGCATGTGTGTTAGGGTGGAGTGGGATGGGGGTGCAGTGTGCATGTGTGTTAGGGTGGAGTGTGATGGGGGTGGGGTGTGCATGTGTGTTAGGGTGGAGTGGGATGGGGGTGCAGTGTGCATGTGTGTTAGGGTGGAGTGGGATGGGGGTGCAGTGTGCATGTGTGTTAGGGTGGAGAGGGATGGGGGTGGGGTGTGCATGTGTTAGGGTGGAGTGGGATGGGGGTGCAGTGTGCATGTGTGTTAGGGTGGAGTGGGATGGGGGTGGAGTGTGCATGTGTGTTAGGGTGGAGTGGGATGGGGGTGCAGTGTGCATGTGTGTTAGGGTGGAGAGGGATGGGGGTGGAGTGTGCATGTGTGTTAGGGTGGAGTGGGATGGGGGTGGAGTGTGCATGTGTGTTAGGGTGGAGTGGGATGGGGGTGGAGTGTGCATGTGTGTTAGGGTGGAGTGGGATGGGGGTGGGGTGAGCACAACATCCATGTAAGCACTCACATCAAATGTAATACTGCGGATGTTGAACTGTGTTTCCGTCAGGTCGTAGAATGTGATGGTGACAAAGTAGTAGGAAAAGTCAATGAAGCCCAGGTGCATCAGGATCAGGTCCTCACAGGACTGCCAACACAATGACAGACAGGTAATCAAACTTCCAACTACAGTGTCAGACATGCACACAGCACCTAGTTGAGGTCACATAAACATACATGTAATATATTCATGACATTGCCAGATCCACAAAGCTAAATACACGCACAGACTTATACATTCAGACACCCATCCAGAGAGAAACAAAGACACATGCATGCACTTACACAGACAGGCATGCAAAAACAAGAGACTGACACACACACACCCACATATGCAAATCTAGATGCCTGGTAGTCTACTATAAAAGATGAAAAGATGCAAACACCAAATAAGCACAAAAGTGTATGTTGTCAATTCCACACTGTAACAATCGCAGAATAAATAGTTTGGTGGACAAAATTGTTACAACAAGGAGGAGAATCTTTCTCCAATTCTATCAATATCCACTGCTCCTCCCAACACACTATACACACGCACAGAGAAAGGCAAACACACACCCGACTACATCTCAGTTTGCGTGTCCTGTTGTGCATCTCTTGGCTGAGCGCTGGGTTGTTCGACTTAACCAGAGTTTGTGCATCTCCGTTCACACCCCGAATCAGTATTCCCATTTGGAAATCCTGTTCAAATGTTGTCCCTGAAAAAATGTGAAGAAGTATGCATAATCAGTGAATCGTCTGCTGTCTTGTAAATACTTTTTATAATAATAAAAATAAATTCTCCACAATGTAAGCAAAATGTGTATCGCATGTACCTGTACCATCCACACATGAAAACGTAAGGAGCAATTATGGTAGCTCATATGTGTAAGGGTTAGGTCGCTTATATGTGTAAGGGTTAGCCCCAAATGACTGTAGTTATACTGCTTTGTTTTCCTCTAAAATCAGGTTCAAATTGAAGATATTTAACTACAAGGAGTTAGACTTAAATAAAACTGCAAAAAAGGATTCAATATCACTGTACCCCAAGAAAATTATGTATAGAAAATATACCTTCTTTGCTGTCAGTTTCAATGTGTGCGATGAGCCATAACTGCTGGTGAAAGGTCGTCATGGGTGGTGACCGAAGCATGTACGGTCCAGTCTGAAACAGATAACAAGCCATGCATGACTGTTTGACCGGGGGAAACTTATGACTTGAAAAAACAGTAAGCTTTTCACTTGGAGACTAAAACAAAATGTATACAATAAATGTATGCATTATAAATTATAGTTTGGCTGAGGGTCCAGCGACGAACGTTCACATTTATTTGTTTAAAAATCAAAAAAACTTTTATACAGTGTGTAAGAAAAAAAGTTGTTATAAGGACAATTACTTGAAATGTCTGGTTGCCAGCCTTTAAAGTTTGAGCCCCGTACACATACATGTCCTCAAAATAAAATTTAAAAAACGGTCAAATTTTTACCTGAAAATTGCCCCATGCTCAACGTAACATCTTAATATGTTTGTTTGAACTCTGTTGCTCCTTAAAATTGTCATGCTCATTGGACAGAACCTGACAGAGGATTGAATTCCATTCAATTCAATAAAACTTTATTGTCTGAATGCAACAAAGAGAATTTTTCTTTTGGCTCGTGTACAAGATAACAATTGTTAATAACATCACATAAAAACACACTTTCAGAACATATATATACACATAAAAGTACACATCAATACACACATAACCCAAACCACACATATGATATCCATACCCGCACCCTCACATACATCCTCCTGCATACTCTCGTTTATCCTTTATAATCATAAATACATTATGGTTAATATCATTGCTAGTCCACTTCATTAAAACTCAAAATAGGATACAGGAAGTGAAACAGATCTTCACAGGTATGATAATTAGTATGCACACAGCACACTTGACTGGCTAGATAGGTTAATTTATAATTATAGTCAATGCTTTGCATCACTGACGCTTCTCCGAGGTTGACCGTGACCCTGTTTTGGTCATAACACTATAACACTTACCAGAGTGGAACAAAAACGATCAAGAATAGCACTTAACACATAAAACCTAAACACAAGATGGTACTTATCGTTCTTGACAAATTTTCTTCCCAAGCACTATAGAAAAGTTGCTTTGATTTTTTTTTTCAATAAACACTTGGCTCAGCAGCATAAAATTCAACTTAGAGACATTGATTTTGCAATAATTACCTTGTGGTTGCCTGTAGGCAAGACTTTTTGGGAGGATCCATTGATACTGACTGTATCAATAATAGGAGGGCCTGTAACAGACAGAAAGGAGTGAGTTAGCGTGAAAAACTATTTTGTCCCATTTCGCCCCCTGCTTACATACATGTATAAACAAAACAAAATCACAAAATATGTATTTAAACTAACAATGTATCAGGTATTTAAGTTTACCAACATGAATGGAAGTAATTGTTTATATTGCACGCTTTTAATGTAATTCACTTATTAAGACATGTTCCTCGCAAACAAATCTAATTTGGTGTCATTGGATATCCTGAAGATATGATTGATATATATATTAAAGCTTTGATGGTCTTTCGAAGACTGAAGACAAGCCTAAATAACAAAGTGCTATATATATAATTAATAAACTATTCAACATGCATGCTTGGGTTGTACACAAACTTGAGAAAATCAGAAGTTTCAAGCCCTATAGATCCAGAAAAAGATAACTGACTCTGGTAACTAGAAACCCTGGGTTGTGGCGACATGAAACTTTCAATATATGCATGTTTGGGTTGTACACAAACTTGAGAAAATCAGAAGTTTCAAGCCCTATAGATCCAGAATAAGATAACTGACTCTTGTGACTAGAAACCCTGGGTTGTGGCCACATAAAACTTTCTGCATGAATGCTGAAAATGAAAGCACATGCACTTACCAGCAATCCCAACCAGTAGACTGATCCCAAAACAAGTGAAGAAGGCGAGGAAAACCAGCACAAACTTCCTCTTGTTCAGGGAGTAGAGTCGCATCTGAACTGACCTGAAAACAGAGCACAAAACATTAAATGTAAACAAATTGATCAGGTATACAAAAACAACTTCAGACAACTGTTAATATCTTTTCCACAATTGAGTCGGGCACGCTCATAAACTAGATATAAATATATATAACATTAATGACGACTTCCTAACCCACAGAATGTTCAGGGGTGTCGTTTGGTTCGGCCCTTCGCCGATTTTTTTTTTACTTTGGCCGAAAATGTCATGTCCCTATCGGCCAAATGTCCAGTTGTTTTTATTGGTCAGGCTTTGATTACTAAAACTGCTGCCGATGTACTAAGTCAACTGACTGACGTTTATTTTCTTCGTGAATACCAAAAACGAAACATAAATGTTTTGAACGGAAGCCATTGATGAAAATATAGATGCCAAAGTGGTTTCCCTTGGACAAGAAAAAAGGTTTTTTTCTTTCTTTTTTTCTGTCTGTAAAGCCGGGGGAAGAGTTAATTGTTTAACTGTCACAGTATGAGACATGTCTTCCTTCTAACCATACTATATGACGTTGGGAGCAGATATCAGTGAAGATAAATTGCCATTATTTAATACTAACATTAAAAGAAATAATGAGTGGCTGCTGACACCAGTTGATCATGTTTAGAATCAAGGATAAGCCACAAATTGTTCATAAAATATCTAAAATTCTTCAGCTTCAGGGGGGCCCAGACCCCCCAACGGGACTCTGGACCCCAGGTTGTAAACCCCCCCACCCCCCCACCCCCCGGCTTAACTTAACAGCTCCGCCCCTGTAATCTGTGTTCCTAAGACAATGATTGTATGTATTGGTGTTCCCCTCTTGAGTCTTGTGCTTCAATGTTGTGGTGACTTTGGATGAGCCAACATATTAGCCGAACATTTTCCAAGATGTCCTAAAGCTTTCTGACAGTTTCGGCCAAATGTCCCAACATTATAATGTCTAGCAACACCCCTGATGTTTTGACAAAAAAATACAATAAATTCTGCTTCCAAACTCAGTAACCCGGGAAGAATGGTTACTGGGCAATCTATAGCCGTTTTAAGGTTCAATTTGTACATGAGACAGCGGTATACATGTATGACAAACTAGATGAATACCCGCTTCGCCAGGTACGGCTTTGCCGGGAAGAAGTATAGAGCCGAATACCCGGCCTTGCCGGCGCACCGTACGAAGGAAGGGAGATAAACGCGCAAAACACTGGAGAAGATAAGGAAGAGTAATACCCGGCTTTGCCAGGACAGTGACCTTCTAAAAATAGTAACGGGAATATGGATTGAGCGTTGTGTTCTAAAAATATTAACGGGAATATGGATTGACGCCACACGAAGGAAGGGAGATAAACGCAAAACACTGGAGAAGATAAGGAAGAGTTACTGGGAATGGATCTGGGAAGATGAACAGAAAAACAAAAATCGGTTCAGCGCTGCGCGCTGAGAGCACGTATTGAAAATTCTCATCGACCAGGTTGTGTCCGGGGTCTACCTGAATATGCCCACCAAATTTGAAGCAGATCCATCAAGAACTTTGGCCGTGCATCGCGAACACACACACACACACACACACACACACACACTCAAGATATATATGAGCCTTTGCCAAAAGGTGCCATTTCGGACCCATGTATTTTTGGAAAGCAAGTGTAATTAACTGGATTACCCCAACATGTTTACATGTATTGTGCTTTGAAAAAGGGAGTTTGATGAATGCTTTTTTTAATGTTTTGAAGCCTGTTGTTGTTGTGAATGTTAAATAAAAAATAAAATGTTTTAAACATACACCAGAAACGGCCCCGAAAAATTTTGGACATTTTGGTGTCCTCGGGAAATTTTCGATTTTTCATGGTCTGCATCACTTTATCGGTTTTAATCAGCGTATTTCATACAGTCTAAGCATGCAACTCTTAGTAGAATGTGCAACAATCGTAATTAGAACCAGAATTTACCGAAAACCTCGCCCAGTAAATACCCGGTTATTTTCGAAGGCCTCATGTCCGCAGACCAACTTGTTTACAGATTCGATTTTCGCCGGTCTTGGTGCTTTGAATGGCCGCCATTTTGGATGAAAACGATAGTTTCGTGTTCGAGGAAATAAAAGCAGTGTGTTGCATTTGAGTCAGAATTTGCGAAGTTATTGTATCTAGCAGCTAAAAAGAATCGATGGAGTTTAATGTCCGAAAGTAACGTTTGACACATTTTGTTATTTTTGCAATTTTCACAAAGAAGTTTCGCGAGTATTTTTTTTCAAAAGCGTGGAAACCACTAGCTTTGCTTCTTTGGCGTTTCCGGTCACCGATTCGATTAAAATCATGGAGACGACGAGCCGTAAAGTTGAGAAAATATTGTACTGTCTGTTCAGGGTAAGGTGTAGATCTATACGTAACGTTTGACACTTTGTAGATCTAATGTTTGACACTTGCCCATAATTCTTCTCCCGACGAATTGAATTAGCTTATATTATCCCATGACCTGCCTCTTTATCTCTGTTAGCTGAGGAGGTGATTATTCTGAATATTCCATCACAACCATATGGATATCCTATGGATATCCCATCACAACCGAGTTTCGATCTCAACTGTCATTGGTCATTGTCTTTGATTTCAGAGTACAATTGAATAATTTATGGAGGTCATCTGCATATTCAGAGTTTACAGATGGACTACTTTTTACAATTAGTCAAGTTTTGACTAAATGTTTTAACGTATAGGGGGGAATCGAGACGAGGGTCGTGGTGTGTGCGTGTGTGTGTGTGTGTGTGTGTGTGTGTGTGTGTGTGTGTGTGTGTAGAGCGATTCAGACTAAACTACTGGACCGATCTTTATGAAATTTGACTTGATAGTTCCTGGGTATGATATCCCCAGACTTTTTTTCTTCATTTTTTCTTATAAATGTCTTTGATGACGTCATATCCGGCTTTTCGTGAAAGTTGAGGCGGCACTGTCACGCTCTCATTTTTCAACCAAATTGGTTGAAATTTTGGTCAAGTAATATTCGACGAAGCCCGGACTTCGGTATTGCATTTCAGCGTGGTGGCTTAAAAATTAATTTATGACTTTGGTCATTAAAACTCTGAAAATTGTAAAAAAAAAAAAAAGTTTTTATAAAACGATACACATTTACGTTCATCTTATTCTCCATTATTTTCTGATTCCAAAAACATATAAATATGTTATATTTGGATTAAAAACAAGCTCAGAAAATTAAAAATATAAAAATTATTATCAAAATTAAATTTTCGAAATCAATTTAAAAACACTTTCATCTTATTCCTTGTCGGTTCCTGAAGAGAGAGAGAGAGAGAGATAGAGAGAGAGAGAGAGAGAGAGAGAGAGAGAGAGAGAGAGAGAGAGAGAGAGAGAGAGAAAGAAAGAAAGAAAGAAAGAAAGAGAGAGAGAGAGAGAGTGAGAGAGAGAAAGAGAGAGAGAGAGAATGAGAGAGAGAGAGAGAGAGTTTGTTTGTTTGTTTGCTTAACGCCCAGCCGACCACGAAGGGCGGCCACACACACACACACACACACACACACACACACACACACACACACACACACACACACACACACACACACACACACACACAAAACCCGACCGACTGAATATGTAAGTGATCCACGTGTGAAAACCAAAACATAACAGCGCGATGACAGCCAACATTTCTATCCCCGACTGACAAACAGTAACACTGCATGCAAACTGACTTGGGTCAACGATCAAACCAGCACGGCCCGAACTGAATTTGTTGCGCTGCCATTATCGTGCGCAATTCTGGTAAAAATATAAACCCGGTATGCCGAATTGAGTATAACGAAAGTCGATGTCATATACATGATACACAAGGATATTTTAAAATGACTTTCAAAATGTAAAAGCAGATAGCAGACCTTTTTATAAGCAATTTGAATGACTGAATGTCTACATACAAGTCGAATGACGCCGTCCATTATGCTGACAAATGGGAACTAGCTATGCGCATGAATTCATTGACATGAATTTCGACTGCGGAGGCTTTTGGCAAGCTGAAAACAGGCACGGGCAGGTTTTAGTGGAAAAAGTAAGTGTTTTTAATGAAAACGTCGGAGTAATGGGATAAATAGCTTACACACTCCGAGTTCTGATTATCTTGCATATTGTGTAACCTATATACAACTGCTTGCTACTTTTGGAGGCAAATTTGATTGAAGAAAAATTCGATCCTCTGTTTTTGTTAATATCCGTGTTACGATTCAGGACGATACGTTCATATCCGTGCAACGATTTAGGAGGAGACATATATGTCCTTGTAAATATTGTAGCCAAAGCTGAAAAAATGCTTTTGGGTTAGCAGGGGGAAGGAATATTTTCATGAGATTGTTTTAACACCACCCCCCCCCCCTCCCCAACATAAAAAAAAATCAAAGTTTTTTTTTTTTAAATTTGGATTTTGCTAGGATTTTACGTACAACTAATTAAAAAAATTCGATTTGATTGAGAACCTTGTTCCAGATGTACATAGACATTAGGTTAAAACTGTATTCTAAATGTCTGTTTGAATATTGTAGTTATTTTTGACATTTTCATTGATTTCATGTCCACTGACTCCATGTAACACGTGACAGGTAGAACGCAGATTTGACCTGTTTTGAACATGATGTTACTTTTTTTGTGGTGCTTTGATGTTCCATAATTACCTAATCTTCAAAATATGAATGTATCCTAAAGGTCTATTTAATATCACAGTTGTCATTTATAACATTTTGAATAATTTCATGTCCACTCACACAGTGTAACATGTGACACGTATGCTGTTATGACTTGCTTTTAACATGTTTTGCTATTGTTTCTGTTTTCATATTCCATAAATAACCTAATCTTTAGATTGTAAATGAAAAGTTAGTGTATGTATAACATTCTGGTTGTTATTTCAAATATTATGAATATTTTCATGTCCATCAATATTTTTGTAACACGTGACACCTACAACAACATGTTTAACTAGTTTGAGCAAACTGTAACAACTTTTAGGGATATTTTTAACATGTGTCAGTGTTTCTGTTGAAGTGTTATATTTTATTTTAGGGTTTATACTTCTTGTGGTTACTTAGCAGAAAGTATCAGTTTTGACTTTTATGATGTTTGAGCGTTTTGCGACATTACGTGACACTGCATTCAAGATTTGGCTCCAAATGTACTTTTAAAGACTGATAATGCTTCTGCAGGGTCTGTTTACTAGAAATAAATCATTACCAGTTGTATGAAATGATATTAATGGCTTCTGTGGTCAGTTTTGTTGCACATGTGGCTTTTCTCAAAATTGGCGTTTTATGGCATATTATCAAACCGTACACATTTCCCAAATGCACAAACCATTCTTTTATTACACAAATGTGTTCATCAAAGACTAATGTATCACTTAAAACACCAAAAAAAATGAACTGAAAAGGTTTAGTTTGTCACAAATGTCCAAGCACCCCCCCAGCACCTTTTGGCAAAGCCTCATATATATATATATATATATATTTTGTTTTATTGTAGTTCCAGAAAACTAAACTAATTTACAAGATTCACATGCATTACAAAATAAACACACACACACACACACACACACACAGACAAACAAACACACACACACACATTTACAGGGGAGGACCAATGATAATAGTCATTCATTATTCCAGGGCCTTTTCACCAACACCATATAAACACCCCAATATAATGTACTACCGTGCCTAAACAAAGTGAATGTAATCGGTCATGCATGAGCAATCAAGCAGTAAATTGCCCGCGGCACTACCCACCCCGTGTCAAATTATGACATTGGCATTTAACAGTAACATATCAAGTGTAAAAGCCCCGTTCTCGTCGCCGTCAAATGGCATGACTGGTCTCCTAGTGAAGTTGCTAACTTCGGTGTCCCGTCACAACAGCGTCGGTAATCAAACAGATCTTGAACTGTGTCAACGAATAATGCTTTGGCCACGTTGAGATAAGACGCCGACGTTTTGGTGACTTTAAAGTATTTGAACACTGTTCGCCTCCGAGTTTAGACTTGCAAAATGACAACTGACACAGTGAACTGACACTCAGCCTCAGCCTCAGCCTCAGGCTCACATCCCGCATTTGTACCGAGTTATGTGGCAATATCTTGGTGCTACGCAAAATACAACAAGTGGAACAAGAAAACAAGAGTATACAAAAGTTATACTTCAAACGCAAAAAAAAACTCACTCAATTTCCCTTGCCATGGTGGCAAAGCAATACAATGCATCGATCACATGAAGTTGGTGAGTGTTTACACAGTAGCAGACATGTGTTGCAACGCATGCGCATTACGGCGCTATTGTTCCTCTTCCGCTTGGGAATTTATTTGGCTTAGAGATTATTTTGAGGGTCTGCCTGGGATGACTAAACCTAAAAAGTCAACGAATTTCCTTGCGAAAAAAACACCCCGTTAGAAATGTGACATCAACTTGAAAACGAATTGTTTTGACACAAAGTTTAAAAGTCACACCTACGATGTTGCTTGTTTGCTTGAGTGTTTGGGCATTACGGCGCTTGGGCATTACGGCGCTTGGGAATTTATTTGGCTTAGAGATTATTTTGAGGGTCTGCCTGGGATGACTATACAGCTAATGAGCTAAAAAGCCAACGACTTTCCTTGCGAAAAAAAAACCCTTAGAAATGTGACATCAACTTGAAAACGAATTGTTTTGACACAAAGTTTAAAGTCACACCTACGATGTTGCTTGTTTGCTTGAATGTTTGGTTTTTGTTTGCTTTGTTTGCCGGTTGAATGTTTGTTTGTTTGTTTGTTTGTTTGTTTCTTTCTTTCTTTTTTTGTTTTGTTTGTGCTTTGTTTGTTTGCTTGTTTGTTAATGGTCTGTTTTTATGACTTTCAGAAAACCGAAATCGCCAGTTTGTACTCCATGATCGTATTATTTAGCCAAAAACTAAAGTAGCCTACTTTGTAATTGTACGGACACAAAATTCACAGAAAACGAGAAACGGCAGCACTACTTCGATGACGAGAAATAGTTCAGTTCCGACAATGGTCTACAAAATTAAAAAAATAAAACATTACTATAGAGTGAATGAGATTATTAAGATCATCAAGCATCCAAACAAGCTTTTTTTCCTTTTCTTTTTTTGTTTTAACATAGACGGGGAATCGAGACGAGGGTCGTGATGTATGTGTGTGTGTGTGTGTGTGTGTGTGTGTGTGTGTGTGTGCAGTGTGTGTGTGTGTGTGTGTGTGTGTGTGTGTGTGTGTGTGTGTGTGTCAGTGTGTGTGTGTGTGTGTGTACATCGATTCAGAGAAAACTACTGAACCGATCTTCATGGAAATTGACATGAGAGTTCCTGGGTATAATATCCTCGGACGTCTTTTTCTTTTTTTTGAATAAATGTCT